>NC_080046.1:1400990-1700990 GCF_012489685.1 Lotus japonicus
AGTTGGACTAGGTTCAGCAAGACAAGGAGGTATTGATGCGTTGAAGACAGAATTGGAGGATTCGAAGAAGAAACTGGAAGAATTGAAGACAAAATTTGAGGATACAAATAGGAAACTTGAGGAAAGCAAGAACAAGATTAGCAAGCTTCAAAGGAAGCTTGATTGTGAGATGATGAATACGAATCTGGCCTTTTCCACCATTGTGGTTGTTGTGTTAGCTTGGGTAGTTAGTTTTTTCTTTATTTATGGTAAAATGTAACCAGAGAAGGGAACTTTGTTTCGGTAGGGTTTGGGAATCATGCAATGGCATCATGCAATGACAACTAATTAGAAATTTATAATCAAATTTGTTTGACACAATCTCAATTACTACTTCTTAATATCAAGTGTCTTTAACTTAATCCCAATTATTAATTCTGTCATGTACTTAATCCAATTGACTAACCGTGAGGATGAAGTGTTGTTGATATAAACTCAATGGCTAATTAGGCTTCCGTCATTAAGTAATCTTGAGGATCAAGTGCCTTTGACTTAATCTCCAACATAACCGTGAGGTTCAAGTACCTTTGGCTTAAACACCAACACTAATTAGGCTTCCGTCATTATTAATCTTGAGTTCAAGTACCTTTGACTTAAACACCAACACTAATTAGGCTTCCGTCATTATTAATCTTGAGGTCCAAGTGCCTTTGGCTTAATCTCCAACATAACCGTGAGGTTCAAGTACCTTTGACTTAAACACCAACACTAATTAGGCTTCCGTCATTATTAATCTTGAGTTCAAGTACCTTTGACTTAAACACCAACACTAATTAGGCTTCCGTCATTATTAATCTTGAGGTTCAAGTGCCTTTGGCTTAATCTCCAACACTAACCGTGAGGTTCAAGTACCTTTGACTTAATCTCCAACACTAATTAGGTTTCCGTCATTATTAATCTTGAGGTTCAAGTGCCTTTGACTTAATCTCCAACATAACCGTGAGGTTCAAGTACCTTTGACTTAATCTCCAACACTAACCGTGAGGTTCAAGTACCTTTGACTTAATCTCCAACACTAATTAGGCTTCCGTCATTATTAATCTTGAGGATCAAGTTCCTTTGGCTTAATCTCCAACATAACCGTGAGGTTCAAGTACCTTTGACTTAAACACCAACACTAATTAGGCTTCCGTCATTATTAATCTTGAGGTTCAAGTGCCTTTGACTTAATCTCCAACATAACCGTGAGGTTCAAGTACCTTTGACTTAATCTCCAACACTAACCGTGAGGTTAAAGTACCTTTGACTTAAACACCAACACTAATTAGGCTTCCGTCATTATTAATCTTGAGGTTCAAGTGCCTTTGGCTTAATCTCCAACACTAACCGTGAGGTTCAAGTACCTTTGACTTAATCTCCAACACTAATTAGGTTTCCGTCATTATTAATCTTGAGGTTCAAGTACCTTTGACTTAATCTCCAACACTAACCGTGAGGTTCAAGTACCTTTGACTTAATCTCCAGCACTAATTAGGCTTCCGTCATTATTAATCTTGAGGTTCAAGTGCCTTTGGCTTAATCTCCAACACTAACCGTGAGGTTCAAGTACCTTTGACTTAATCTCCAACACTAATTAGGTTTCCGTCATTATTAATCTTGAGGTTCAAGTGCCTTTGACTTAATCTCCAACATAACCGTGAGGTTCAAGTACCTTTGACTTAATCTCCAACACTAACCGTGAGGTTCAAGTACCTTTGACTTAATCTCCAACACTAATTAGGCTTCCGTCATTATTAATCTTGAGGATCAAGTGCCTTTGGCTTATTCTCCAACATAACCGTGAGGTTCAAGTACCTTTGACTTAAACACCAACACTAATTAGGCTTCCGTCATTATTAATCTTGAGGTTCAAGTGCCTTTGACTTAATCTCCAACATAACCGTGAGGTTCAAGTACCTTTGACTTAATCTCCAACACTAACCGTGAGGTTCAAGTACCTTTGACTTAAACACCAACACTAATTAGGCTTCCGTCATTATTAATCTTGAGGTTCAAGTGCCTTTGGCTTAATCTCCAACACTAACCGTGAGGTTCAAGTACCTTTGACTTAATCTCCAACACTAATTAGGTTTCCGTCATTATTAATCTTGAGGTTCAAGTGCCTTTGACTTAATCTCCAACATAACCGTGAGGTTCAAGTACCTTTGACTTAATCTCCAACACAAACCGTGAGGTTCAAGTACCTTTGACTTAATCTCCAACACTAATTAGGCTTCCGTCATTATTAATCTTGAGGTTCAAGTGCCTTTGGCTTAATCTCCAACACTAACCGTGAGGTTCAAGTACCTTTGACTTAATCTCCAACACTAATTAGGTTTCCGTCATTATTAATCTTGAGGTTCAAGTGCCTTTGACTTAATCTCCAACATAACCGTGAGGTTCAAGTACCTTTGACTTAATCTCTAACACTAACCGTGAGGTTCAAGTACCTTTGACTTAATCTCCAACACTAATTAGGCTTTCGTCATTATTAATCTTGAGGATCAAGTGCCTTTGGCTTAATCTCCAACATAACCGTGAGGTTCAAGTACCTTTGACTTAAACACCAACACTAATTAGGCTTCCGTCATTATTAATCTTGAGGTTCAAGTGCCTTTGACTTAGTCTCCAACATAACCGTGAGGTTCAAGTACCTTTGACTTAATCTCCAACACTAACTGTGAGGTTCAAGTACCTTTGACTTAAACACCAACACTAATTAGGCTTCCGTCATTATTACTCTTGAGGTTCAAGTGCCTTTGGCTTAATCTCCAACACTAACCGTGAGGTTCAAGTACCTTTGACTTAATCTCCAACACTAATTAGGTTTCCGTCATTATTAATCTTGAGGTTCAAGTGCCTTTAACTTAATCTCCAACATAACCATGAGGTTCAAGTACCTTTGACTTAATCTCCAACACTAACTGTGAGGTTCAAGTACCTTTGACTTAAACACCAACACTAATTAGGCTTCCGTCATTATTAATCTTGAGGTTCAAGTGCCTTTGGCTTAATCTCCAACACTAACCGTGAGGTTCAAGTACCTTTGACTTAATCTCCAACACTAATTAGGTTTCCGTCATTATTAATCTTGAGGTTCAAGTGCCTTTGACTTAATCTCCAACATAACCGTGAGGTTCAAGTACCTTTGACTTAATCTCCAACACTAACCGTGAGGTTCAAGTACCTTTGACTTAATCTCCAGCACTAATTAGGCTTCCGTCATTATTAATCTTGAGGTTCAAGTGCCTTTGGCTTAATCTCCAACACTAACCGTGAGGTTCAAGTACCTTTGTCTTAATCTCCAACACTAATTAGGTTTCCGTCATTATTAATCTTGAGGTTCAAGTGTCTTTGACTTAATCTCCAACATAACCGTGAGGTTCAAGTACCTTTGACTTAATCTCCAACACTAACCGTGAGGTTCAAGTACCTTTGACTTAATCTCCAACACTAATTAGGCTTCCGTCATTATTAATCTTGAGGATCAAGTGCCTTTGGCTTAATCTCCAACATAACCGTGAGGTTCAAGTACCTTTGACTTAAACACCAACACTAATTAGGCTTCCGTCATTATTAATCTTGAGGTTCAAGTGCCTTTGACTTAATCTCCAACATAACCGTGAGGTTCAAGTACCTTTGACTTAATCTCCAACACTAACCGTGAGGTTCAAGTACCTTTGACTCAAACACCAACACTAATTAGGCTTCCGTCATTATTAATCTTGAGGTTCAACTGCCTTTGGCTTAATCTCCAACACTAACCGTGAGGTTCAATTACCTTTGACTTAATCTCCAACACTAATTAGGTTTCCGTCATTATTAATCTTGAGGTTCAAGTGCCTTTGACTTAATCTCCAACATAACCGTGAGGTTCAAGTACCTTTGACTTAATCTCCAACACTAACCGTGAGGTTCAAGTACCTTTGACTTAATCTCCAGCACTAATTAGGCTTCCGTCATTATTAATCTTGAGGTTCAAGTGCCTTTGGCTTAATCTCCAACACTAACCGTGAGGTTCAAGTACCTTTGTCTTAATCTCCAACACTAATTAGGTTTCCGTCATTATTAATCTTGAGGTTCAAGTGTCTTTGACTTAATCTCCAACATAACCGTGAGGTTCAAGTACCTTTGACTTAATCTCCAACACTAACCGTGAGGTTCAAGTACCTTTGACTTAATCTCCAACACTAATTAGGCTTCCGTCATTATTAATCTTGAGGATCAAGTGCCTTTGGCTTAATCTCCAACATAACCGTGAGGTTCAAGTACCTTTGACTTAAACACCAACACTAATTAGGCTTCCGTCATTATTAATCTTGAGGTTCAAGTGCCTTTGACTTAATCTCCAACATAACCGTGAGGTTCAAGTACCTTTGACTTAATCTCCAACACTAACCGTGAGGTTCAAGTACCTTTGACTCAAACACCAACACTAATTAGGCTTCCGTCATTATTAATCTTGAGGTTCAACTGCCTTTGGCTTAATCTCCAACACTAACCGTGAGGTTCAAGTACCTTTGACTTAATCTCCAACACTAATTAGGTTTCCGTCATTATTAATCTTGAGGTTCAAGTGCCTTTGACTTAATCTCCAACATAACCGTGAGGTTCAAGTACCTTTGACTTAATCTCCAACACTAACCGTGAGGTTCAAGTACCTTTGACTTAATCTCCAACACTAATTAGGCTTCCGTCATTATTAATCTTGAGGTTCAAGTGCCTTTGGCTTAATCTCCAACACTAACCGTGAGGTTCAAGTACCTTTGACTTAATCTCCAACACTAATTAGGTTTCCGTCATTATTAATCTTGAGGTTCAAGTGCCTTTGACTTAATCTCCAACATAACCGTGAGGTTCAAGTACCTTTGACTTAATCTCCAACACTAACCGTGAGGTTCAAGTACCTTTGACTTAATCTCCAACACTAATTAGGCTTCCGTCATTATTAATCTTGAGGATCAAGTGCCTTTGGCTTAATCTCCAACATAACCGTGAGGTTCAAGTACCTTTGACTTAAACACCAACACTAATTAGGCTTCCGTCATTATTAATCTTGAGGTTCAAGTGCCTTTGACTTAATCTCCAACATAACCGTGAGGTTCAAGTACCTTTGACTTAATCTCCAACACTAACTGTGAGGTTCAAGTACCTTTGACTTAAACACCAACGCTAATTAGGCTTCCGTCATTATTAATCTTGAGGTTCAAGTGTCTTTGGCTTAATCTCCAACACTAACCGTGAGGTTCAAGTACCTTTGACTTAATCTCCAACACTAAATAGGTTTCCGTCATTATAAATCTTGGGGTTCAAGTGCCTTTGACTTAATCTCCAATATAACCGTGAGGTTCAAGTACCTTTGACTTAATCTCCAACACTAACCGTGAGGTTCAAGTACCTTTGACTTAAACACCAACACTAATTAGGCTTCCGTCATTATTAATCTTGAGGTTCAAGTGCCTTTGGCTTAATCTCCAACACTAACCGTGAGGTTCAAGTACCTTTGACTTAATCTCCAACACTAATTAGGTTTCCGTCGTTATTAATCTTGAGGTTCAAGTGCCTTTGACTTAATCTCCAACATAACCGTGAGGTTCAAGTACCTTTGACTTAATCTCCAACACTAACCGTGAGGTTCAAGTACCTTTGACTTAATCTCCAACACTAATTAGGCTTCCGTCATTATTAATCTTGAGGATCAAGTGCCTTTGGCTTAATCTCCAACATAATCGTGAGTTCAAGTACCTTTGACTTAAACACCAACACTAATTAGGCTTCCGTCATTATTAATCTTGAGGTTCAAGTGCCTTTGACTTAATCTCCAACATAACACTGAGGATCAAGTGCCTTTGGCTTAATCTCCAACATAACCGTGAGGTTCAAGTACCTTTGACTTAAACACCAACACTAATTAGGCTTCCGTCATTATTAATCTTGAGGTTCAAGTGCCTTTGACTTAATCTCCAACATAACCGTGAGGTTCAAGTACCTTTGACTTAATCTCCTACACTAACCGTGAGGTTCAAGTACCTTTGACTTAAACACCAACACTAATTAGGCTTCCGTCATTATTAATCTTGAGGATCAAGTGCCTTTGACTTAATCTCCAACATAACCGTGAGGTTCAAGTACCTTTGACTTAATCTCCAACACTAACCGTGAGGTTCAAGTACCTTTGACTTAATCTCCAACACTAATTAGGCTTCCGTCATTATGAATCTTGAGGTTCAAGTGCCTTTGGCTTAATCTCCAACACTAACCGTGAGGTTCAAGTACCTTTGACTTAATCTCCAACACTAATTAGGTTTCCGTCATTATTAATCTTGAGGTTCAAGTGCCTTTGACTTAATCTCCAACATAACCGTGAGGTTCAAGTACCTTTGACTTAATCTCCAACACTAACCGTGAGGTTCAAGTACCTTTGACTTAATCTCCAACACTAATTAGGCTTCCGTCATTATTAATCTTGAGGATCAAGTGCCTTTGGCTTAATCTCCAACATAACCGTGAGATTCAAGTACCTTTGACTTAAACACCAACACTAATTAGGCTTCCGTCATTATTAATCTTGAGGTTCAAGTGCCTTTGACTTAATCTCCAACATAACCGTGAGGTTCAAGTACCTTTGACTTAATCTCCAACACTAACTGTGAGGTTCAAGTACCTTTGACTTAAACACCAACGCTAATTAGGCTTCCGTCATTATTAATCTTGAGGTTCAAGTGTCTTTGGCTTAATCTCCAACACTAACCGTGAGGTTCAAGTACCTTGGACTTAATCTCCAACACTAAATAGGTTTCCGTCATTATTAATCTTGGGGTTCAAGTGCCTTTGACTTAATCTCCAATATAACCGTGAGGTTCAAGTACCTTTGACTTAATCTCCAACACTAACCGTGAGGTTCAAGTACCTTTGACTTAAACACCAACACTAATTAGGCTTCCGTCATTATTAATCTTGAGGTTCAAGTGCCTTTGGCTTAATCTCCAACACTAACCGTGAGGTTCAAGTACCTTTGACTTAATCTCCAACACTAATTAGGTTTCCGTCGTTATTAATCTTGAGGTTCAAGTGCCTTTGACTTAATCTCCAACATAACCGTGAGGTTCAAGTACCTTTGACTTAATCTCCAACACTAACCGTGAGGTTCAAGTACCTTTGACTTAATCTCCAACACTAATTAGGCTTCCGTCATTATTAATCTTGAGGATCAAGTGCCTTTGGCTTAATCTCCAACATAACCGTGAGGTTCAAGTACCTTTGACTTAAACACCAACACTAATTAGGCTTCCGTCATTATTAATCTTGAGGTTCAAGTGCCTTTGACTTAATCTCCAACATAACACTGAGGATCAAGTGCCTTTGGCTTAATCTCCAACATAACCGTGAGGTTCAAGTACCTTTGACTTAAACACCAACACTAATTAGGCTTCCGTCATTATTAATCTTGAGGTTCAAGTGCCTTTGACTTAATCTCCAACATAACCGTGAGGTTCAAGTACCTTTGACTTAATCTCCTACACTAACCGTGAGGTTCAAGTACCTTTGACTTAAACACCAACACTAATTATGCTTCCGTCATTATTAATCTTGAGGATCAAGTGCCTTTGACTTAATCTCCAACATAACCGTGAGGTTCAAGTACCTTTGACTTAATCTCCAACACTAATTAGGCTTCCGTCATTATTAATCTTGAGGTTCAAGTGCCTTTGACTTAATCTCCAACATAACCGTGAGGTTCAAGTACCTTTGACTTAATCTCCAACACTAATTAGGCTTCCGTCATTATTAATCTTGAGGTTCAAGTGCCTTTGGCTTAATCTCCAACACTAACCGTGAGGTTCAAGTACCTTTGACTTAATCTCCAACACTAATTAGGTTTCCGTCATTATTAATCTTGAGGTTCAAGTGCCTTTGACTTAATCTCCAACATAACCGTGAGGTTCAAGTACCTTTGACTTAATCTCCAACACTAACCGTGAGGTTCAAGTACCTTTGACTTAATCTCCAACACTAATTAGGCTTCCGTCATTATTAATCTTGAGGATCAAGTGCCTTTGGCTTAATCTCCAACATAACCGTGAGGTTCAAGTACCTTTGACTTAAACACCAACACTAATTAGGCTTCCGTCATTATTAATCTTGAGGTTCAAGTGCCTTTGACTTAATCTCCAACATAACCGTGAGGTTTAAGTACCTTTGACTTAATCTCCAACACTAACTGTGAGGTTCAAGTACCTTTGACTTAAACACCAACGCTAATTAGGCTTCCGTCATTATTAATCTTGAGGTTCAAGTGTCTTTGGCTTAATCTCCAACACTAACCGTGAGGTTCAAGTACCTTGGACTTAATCTCCAACACTAAATAGGTTTCCGTCATTATTAATCTTGGGGTTCAAGTGCCTTTGACTTAATCTCCAATATAACCGTGAGGTTCAAGTACCTTTGACTTAATCTCCAACACTAACCGTGAGGTTCAAGTACCTTTGACTTAAACACCAACACTAATTAGGCTTCCGTCATTATTAATCTTGAGGTTCAAGTGCCTTTGGCTTAATCTCCAACACTAACCGTGAGGTTCAAGTACCTTTGACTTAATCTCCAACACTAATTAGGTTTCCGTCGTTATTAATCTTGAGGTTCAAGTGCCTTTGACTTAATCTCCAACATAACCGTGAGGTTCAAGTACCTTTGACTTAATCTCCAACACTAACCGTGAGGTTCAAGTACCTTTGACTTAATCTCCAACACTAATTAGGCTTCCGTCATTATTAATCTTGAGGATCAAGTGCCTTTGGCTTAATCTCCAACATAACCGTGAGGTTCAAGTACCTTTGACTTAAACACCAACACTAATTAGGCTTCCGTCATTATTAATCTTGAGGTTCAAGTGCCTTTGACTTAATCTCCAACATAACACTGAGGATCAAGTGCCTTTGGCTTAATCTCCAACATAACCGTGAGGTTCAAGTACCTTTGACTTAAACACCAACACTAATTAGGCTTCCGTCATTATTAATCTTGAGGTTCAAGTGCCTTTGACTTAATCTCCAACATAACCGTGAGGTTCAAGTACCTTTGACTTAATCTCCTACACTAACCGTGAGGTTCAAGTACCTTTGACTTAAACACCAACACTAATTAGGCTTCCGTCATTATTAATCTTGAGGATCAAGTGCCTTTGACTTAATCTCCAACATAACCGTGAGGTTCAAGTACCTTTGACTTAATCTCCAACACTAATTAGGCTTCCGTCATTATTAATCTTGAGGTTCAAGTGCCTTTGACTTAATCTCCAACATAACCGTGAGGTTCAAGTACCTTTGACTTAATCTCCAACACTAACCGTGAGGTTCAAGTACCTTTGACTTAAACACCAACATTAATTAGGCTTCCGTCATTATTAATCTTGAGGTTCAAGTGCCTTTGGCTTAATCTCCAACTCTAACCGTGAGGTTCAAGTACCTTTGACTTAATCTCCAACAATAATTAGGTTTCTGTCATTATTAATCTTGAGGTTCAAGTGCCTTTGACTTAATCTCCAACATAACTGTGAGGTTCAAGTACCTTAGACTTAATCTCCAACACTAACCGTGAGGTTCAAGTACCTTTGACTTAATCTCCAACACTAATTAGGCTTCCGTCATTATTAATCTTGAGGATCAAGTGCCTTTGGCTTAATCTCCAACATAACCGTGAGGTTCAAGTACCTTTGACCTAAACACCAACACTAATTAGGCTTCCGTCATTATTAATCTTGAGGATCTAGTGCCTTCGGCTTAATCTCCAACATAACCGTGAGGTTCAAGACTAATTAGGGTTTGCAAGTCTGAATTTTCCTCTCCCTCCTTGTAATTTACTTTCAACTTTCCTCCAAATGATTTGTGAGAGTACTTTGAACTTATTTACTTTCAAGTTCCCTCCATCTGGATTTTCTATTTCCCTCCTTCCTGGATTTTATATTTCCCTCCATTTAATTTGTTTGACTTCAAATGCCCCACTAAGTTGCCCTCAAAAAACCATAACAAGACAAACACGGTTTCTCTCTTACCTACCCGTCAGTCAACAAATTTATGAGGGGTCCATGCTTTTCAGTATTCAATTGAAGAAGAATAGACAAGCCAATCCCATAAAGGGACTCCCACCATATATCCCCTTAAATCTGGACAAACCTTCTTCACCATGTCCTTCATTTTCTTTGTGTTTTGCAACCATGAAAAAGGCAGTCATCCCCTGTTAGGACTCCCACCACATATCCCCTCAATTTTGAACGATTTTGGAGATGTAGACCCTGGGATGTAAGTTACATTTCAGCAGAAAATTTTTTTTCTTGAAAAAAATAAAGTGCAAAGTCATGCCTAACTCGTTGTTTTGCAGTGTGATTAGTTAGAGCAGGTTCAATTACAAGCAGAAAAAGGCTGTCATCCCCTCTTAGTGTTCTTACTTGTCCTGCTTAATGATGAAAGTTTCCAAATTATTTATGATGTTTTTTTTAAAATTAATTATTTTTTTTGACACTGCAAATCCCTTAGTGTATCTGAATTACTCAAGGTTATTGTGGATTGGTCTAAATGGGTTTTAAGGTCTTAATGAAACCGTTTCATATATGCCTCTATTCCTTTGGGAAATCAATTTATTCATTACATCACCAGGGAATTTCTGAAAGACATTTGATGTGTGGTAACGTCTGGCAGCAACAGGTATGTCAAAGTCCAAATTATGGCACTCATATCAGTTTTTTTTCTTGACATAATTACTTTGAAAAGTCTCAAGGCTTGGTCTAAATCACCGCCCCTCACAGCCAATGTCCACTCACTAAACTGTATACACTGCTCTAATAGAGAATGGGTAGAGAGAGAGAGAGAGAGAGAGACAGAGAGAGAGAGACAGAGAGAGAGAGAGGGAGCAACACGAGGGTGGATGGGTAGAGGTGAGGAGAGCTCGACGGGCTGACCACTCAAAGGTGGTGAGGAACCATGCTACTCACACTGGTGATGGGGTTAGGAAGGGGGAGACGAGTAGACATCAGTTCAATGGGAGGATCACTTCGTTTTTCTTCACGCACTTCCCTGAAAGTTTTGGGGAGAAGGAGATGTGGGGGGTATTTCAAAGGTATGGTAGGGTGTGGGAGGTCTTCATTCCAAAAAAAAGGGATAAAGGGGGACGAAGGTTTGGATTTGTGAGGTTCCTTGATGTGAGGAATGCGGAGGGTCTGGAATGGGATTTAGGAGGCATCTTCATCGGCGCCATGCGAATTCAGGTGAATAGGCCACGCTACCCGGCGCTGCAGACGAATGCCACGAGACCAAGTCAAGAAAGGGTTGTGTCGAGAAAGCCAACGCACGAGGTGGTGAGCCATGTGACTCCTGTGGTTCGAGCAAAGGGTCATGCCAAACAGGCGTATGCACAAGTCCTGGCAAAAGCTTCGGAGTACAGGGAAGCGAGGAAGATTAAGAGGGAGAGACAGGGGTGGAGGGAGGTACGACGTGATGCAGGGCATGCACCCGGGGGGAACACTGTCCCAGAATGGGTGGATCCTGACGGCGAGGAGGGGTCAGATAAGAATACTTGGCTCTGAAAAAGCTTGGTAGGCAAGCTAAGGGACTTCAACTCTCTTCATGATATCCAAGAGGCATTCGTTTTGCATGGATTCAGTAGTATCAAAGCTAAACACATGGGTGACAATTTGATTCTGATGTCTGGAGAAGGTGTTGAGGATTTGGAAGAAACTCTGAGGGGTGATGAGGAGTGGGTATGCGACGTTTTTGAATCAGTACATAGATGGAGCCACACATTTATTCCCAGTCACAGATTGACCTGGGTTCGCTGTTATGGGCTTCCCTTAAATCTTTGTGGGCTGAAATGCTTCAATCATATTGTGCTCCAGGCGGGGGAGGTAGTGGCCATTGACAGAAGGACTGAAGCATTTGAAAAACTTGACTATGCTCGTTTTCAAGTAAGGACATGTGCTCTAGATCCGCTGGCGATTTTCAAGAAGGTAAGAATCAATGGGCTCGAATATGGGGTGCGGTTAGTGGAGGAGATTGGAGTTGAACTTCCAGAAAACATATGGGAACCAGAACCTCCATCATATGATGAAGAGGAGCTCTCAGATGAGCTGGAGGGGTGGTCCGGCGATGAGGAGGTAGTGGCGGCGGAGGATCGGTGGAAGATCGCTGAAAGTCCCATTAATGGCGGCGGCGAACTAGGGGGAGTCGTTTCGTCAAAGGATGTTAATGCGACGTTAATACAAAACGTAAGGGAAAGGAATGTTTTTGAAATCAGTGGAGGCAATCATGGGCAATCATTGGATGGGGCCCAATATTCGAGCCATGTGCGCACGAATGTGGGGAATGCTAGAGACTTAAATTTGGTGCACGTGATGGGTCAACGTTCCGCATGTGATGAGGCTGAACGGGGGGGGGGGGGGTGATAGGGATTTAACAAATATTAATGAACCCAGGTTGAGTGAGCAACATCGGGCTCAAAATGGTGTTGGATCTTTAGGCCCAACTACAAGTGGAATCGCTGGTGGGCCGTTGGGGCTTGGGGTTGCTCTTCAGTTTGATGGAGCAAGCAGAGCGGAGCCCAGTTTAACATTAGTGCAAACACAGAACCAAGCAGCACTAGTTTTACAAAATCAAACAGATAGAGCCTATCCTTATCAGGAAGAGGTGGCTCCACCAACACATGACCCTCGGGGAACCTGAATTAGAAGGCCAAGGTTGCAATCCAATGAATTGGAAAGTTGCGGATGAAGAATCCTCAAATTCAGGTAGCCGAGTTTCATCATCTCAAGCACCTCCCGCTGCTGTGGTTCGACGGAGGGTGCGGCAACAAATTCATTCCCTAAGTAATCCGATCGTGGTCCCTAATGGCGTTGGTATAGACAGCTCCGAATGGGTACAAAAATTACAGGATGAGGCATCATGTATTTGGCAGCTTGGTAAGGCTCTGGGCACGACATTTACAGGACCAGACATAGAGATGATTGAGAGGCTAGTTGAGCTTGAAAAAAGGGACAATAGAGGCTGGAACATTCATGTGAATCCAGCTTCCCATGGGGCAGAAAGCAGTCATCAATGAAGATCATATGCTTCAATGCTAGGGGGATCGCCAGTAGAGTGAAATGGCGAGCGATTAAAGAACTGGTTTGTCAGGAGAAGGCAGATATGTTGTTAGTTCAGGAAACAAAATTGCAAGATGTGGACAACAGGTTGTGTACCTCAATTTGGGGGGATGCTAATTGTGAGTGGAGATTTATTCCAGCTTCCAATAGGGCTGGCGGTATACTCAGTATATGGAGAAGTGGGGCGTTTCATCCTGAGGAGGTTCATGGGGGAGGTGGGTTTCTGGGCTTAGTGGGAGTATGGGAGAATCAGTCAGAGCGGTGTGCTATTGTAAATGTATATTCACCATGTTCTATTGAGGGAAAGCGTGTTTTGTGGAGGGAATTGCTGCCGTGGAAAGCTGGCAGTAATGTTAGAGCTTGGTGTGTCGCCAGGGACTTCAATGTTGTTAGATGTGTGGAGGAAAGGAAAGGCATAGGTCTTGACTCTGCAGGTGGGAGGAGGGAAATGGTGGAATTTAATGAGTTTATTGAGGGAATGGAGGTTGTGGATATTCCCCTAAATGGCCGCAAATATACATGGTATAGGCCGAATGGATCCGCAATGAGTAGATTGGATCGGTTTCTGCTGAGTCATGATTGGGTGGATTTGTGGCCTCACTGTACACAAGTGGCCCTGAATAGAAGTATTTCAGATCATTGCCCTCTGGTTCTGAGAAATACCAATCAAAACTGGGGCCCAAAACCATTTAGGGTCCTTAATTGTTGGATGCAGCATCCAAAGTTTGTGGATTTTGTTACAGGTACATGGAAGGAGCAACACTTTCAGGGAAGGGCAGCATATGTACTGAAGGAAAGACTGAAAGCGTTGAGGGGGAGCTTGAAGAGATGGAACTTGGAAGCGTTTGGCAATGTCAGCGAGAAGAAAAGGAGCTGGTAAATTTGTTCAATGAGCTCGACTTGAGAGCGGAAGATGAGGATCTTTCTGCAGCAGAGGTTAGACAACGGCAGACATTGTTGGCAGAGTTCTGGAAAATCTCTAAGATGAATGAGTCTCTTTTACAGCAAAAATCCAGAACCCGATGGATTAGGGAGGGTGACTCAAACTCAAAGTATTTCCACGCCTTGGTGAACTGGAGGAGGAAAACTAATAGCATTGTTGGCCTCACCATCGACGGTAATTGGTCTGAGGATCCGATTCGGATTAAGAAAGGTGTAAAAGACTTTTTTGAGGCCAGATTTTGAGGCTCACAAGCAGCAAGGTCGCAGCTGGATGGGGTGAACTTTGGGGTGTTGTCAGAGGATGATAATATGATGCTTTGTGACACATTTGACATAGATGAAATAAAAGAAGCAGTATGGGCGTGTGACAGTGATAAGAGTCCGGGGCCAGATGGATTCAATTTCCGATTCATAAAGAAGTTCTGGGATGTTTTGAAGATGGATATTCAGATGATGGTAGATGAATTCCATAAATTTGGGTCATGGCCTAAGGGTTGTAATGCATCTTTCATTACCTTAATTCCAAAGGTAAACACTCCATGTGGGTTGAATGACTTTAGGCCAATCTCCCTGATTGGTTGTGCTTACAAGATTATAACCAAGATGATGGCTAACCGGCTGAAAAGGGTTCTGTCCAAGCTTATTGACTGCAACCAATCTGCGTTTTTGGGGGGTAGAAACATGCTGGACAGCGTTGTGGTGGCAAATGAGGTGATTCACGACGTTAGGCGCAAGAAGAGGGCTACTCTAGTCTTCAAGGTGGATTTTGAAAAGGCATATGACTCAATTGATTGGGGATTTTTGGAATATATGATGAGAAGGATGATGTTCTGTGACCAGTGGATTAAATGGGTTAAGGGGTGTTTGTGCTCTGCTACTGTATCAATTTTGGTGAATGGCAGCCCAAGTGAGGAGTTTATTCCGGAGAAAGGTATTCGTCAGGGTGACCCTCTTGCACCATTCCTATTTTTAATTGTCGCAGAAGGTTTGAACGGCTTGGTAAAGAGGGCTGTGAGTGAGGGCAAGTTTCATGGAGTGAAAGTTGGAGAAAATCAGGAGGTGGACATCTCAATCCTTCAGTTCGCTGACGACACTCTATTGATGGGTGAGGCAACGGTTGGGAATGTGGTCACTCTGAAATGTATACTATGTTGCTTCGAATTAGCTTATGGACTGAAGATCAATTTTAAGAAGAGCAGTTGTGGAGGGATAGCGGTGGACAGCAATTTGTTGGCAAGTTTTGTTAATATGCTGAATTGCAGGCTCATGGACTTTCCGTTTACATATCTAGGTGTCCCAATTGGGGGAAATCCACGCAAAATTGCATTTTGGAATTCTGTTGTTTCTAAGATCAGGAGTAGGCTCGCTTCTTGGAAGTGGAAATCCCTATCATTCGGTGGACGAATCTGTCTGATCAAAAGCGTGTTGTCCGCCCTTCCATTATTCTATCTGTCTTTCTTCAGGATGCCTAAGGGGGTCGCAAGGTGTATCAAAAGAATCATGCGGAACTTTCTCTAGAGCGGCGTTGAGAACGGGTCCAAGGTAGCTTGGGTGGGTTGGGAAAGAATGTGTCTTCCTAAGGAGCTGGGTGGATTGAGGTTGAAGGAGTTGGAGAAATTCAATGTGGCATTGCTTGGGAAGTGGCGGTGGAGGCTGAATCAGGAGGGGGGGGAGCTTATGGTGTAGGCTTATCCGTGCTAAGTATAGCGATAGGTCTCGTGGTGGATCCCTTAGGTGTCCAACAACAGCTTCCGCCCGGTGGAAAGATCTTTGGTCGGTGTGTTTTGACACCCAAGAAACCTGCTGGTTTGATGAAGGAGCGCGGTTGAGGGTTGGGGATGGAGGAGCGTGTTTGTTTTGGAAGGACAGGTGGGTAGGGAATGCATCGTTGAGGCTGCAATTTCCTAAGTTGTTTCAGTTATCAATACAGAAAAACGGTAAAATATGTGACATGGGCCGGTGGCTTAATGGAAGGTGGGGTTGGGAGTTCATGTGGAGAAGAGGATTAAGTAGCAGGGAACAGGACCAGGTTCACGCTTTGCAACAGATGCTGATACCTATTAGTTTGCAGCAGGGTACTGGGGACAAGTGGAGATGGATTCATGAGGCTGATGGGGTTTATACGGTCAGCTCTGCATATGTGTACTTACTGGACCCAATTGCTGATATGGAAGAGTTGGTTTTCAAAAACGCGTGGTCAGGAATTGCTCCATCAAATGTGAGCGCCTTTGTGTGGAGGGTGTTACTTGACAGAGTACAAACCAAGGTCAATCTTCAACGCAGGAATATAATTAGTGGTGAGGAGGCTGTGAGATGTGATCTGTGTCATGATGCAGAGGAAAGTACACGTCATTTGTTTTTCTCTTGTAACCGTGTGGCACCTTTATGGAACTCGTGTTATAGGTGGATTGGCTTGGTGACAGTGTTACCTGAAGATAGACTCACACATATTATGCAGCATGATATTCCATTCCTTTCACAGAAGCAAAATGATTGCTGGAGGGCGGTTTGGAATTCTACAATTTGGTCAATTTGGATTGCTAGGAATGGTGTGTTGTTTCGTGATGAACAGTTTGATGATGCTTCTTTGTTTGAACTGATTCAGGTCAGGGCATGGCAATGGCTATCCTCAAAGGTGAGTGGATTTAGCTTTTCATTTTTTGAATGGTGTTCGAATCCGTTACTATGCTTGAAGGCTATTCATTAGTAGACAGGTGATGGTCTGGTTGGGTTTGCTGGTATCTTCGATGGTTGGAATAATGGGGTAGGGTAGTGTTGTGTTTGATTGGAATGATATAGTGTAAGTGATGCTCCTGGCGGTTCTGTGGGGGATTTGTGTGGGAGAAGAATTGGGTTTATGACATTGTTCATGGTTTTGTCCTTGTAATTTTCACATTACTTGTATATTGGGAAGAAGTACCCCTTGTGCTTCACATCAATATATATATTACATGGCTTATCAAAAAAAAAACTCACTAAACTGTCAATCTACTCCTAACCTATAGCCATAGTCATTCAAAGCGGTTCAACTTCCCATTTTCACCACATTTACTCCTTCTCCCAGGCAAAACCAGTTTTATATAAACCACACCTCAGCCTTGATTCTCCTTCATCATCTCTTCACTCCTCCTCCTCCTTTCACAACCAAAAACACCGTGGTCGAGGTCAAGCAGGAGATCATAGATCTCAGTTCTGATTCCGATGATGACATGAACATACCACCTGGTCCTGGCTTCAATAGAAAGATTACCTCAAGCCAAGCCTCTGGAAGACAAACCTTGGTTTGGTTCCTGCCTTTTGTACTATGATTCTGATGTGAATCTGTTTCTTTGTTTTCGATTTTTGCATTTTCTTTACAATTTTTTCATGTTTCTTTAAGTTATCTCACATGATTTCTCTATGTATGGCCAGCCTCTCAGGGCCTGGTTTGTGAAGAGGTACATGAAGAGGAGCATAGACAAGTGCATGTTGATAGCACCAAACGGGAAACGCTTTGGTTGCACACTGTGTTGGCACGTTGTTAATAAGAATCAATGTGCTGTTGGAAAGGGATGGTATGAAGTCGCCAAAACAATTGGATTACGAAAGGGCAGCGGATCCATTTCATGCCAACCCATGAATTGCATGTTTTCAGCTTCATGATCGCTCCCGTGTGAACTTGTGTTGGTGCCTATGTGTCTCGTCTATGTTGTGTAGTTGTGTTGTTTTTTTTTTGTTCTGTTGCTTCATCAATGTGTCTGTTGTTTGGAATCTGTTAATGAAATGGGCACCATGAATGGAAATGGAATGGAAGTAATCCTACTTTTTGTTAATTATTATTGTCTCCAAGACTTGTTTTTTTACTGTTGGTTCAACAATGTCTCTGTTGTGGCCTCTGTTGTTTCAATTTTCCAATGCTATGTTAATGAAATGGGCACCCATGAATGGAATGGAATGGAAGTAATCATGTGAAATGGCCACCCAAGGCTATTTCTTCAATTCAACTTTCTGAATTGGAATTGGGGTTGATATTTGAGTGAACCTTGTACTTTGATAAATTAACTGCATCTGCTTCATATGTTAGGCACACATATGTTATTGATTTGAAGCAGATGGAATCGAAGTAATCATGCCCTGAACCTCACAAAGAGAAACCTATATAAGTGTGCCCTACCTTCTTTCAAAACTTCATCTCAAACAATGTTAAAAACTACTGCCTTGTATGTTAAGCTACTAAAAGAAATTGTGGTCAGAAATCTTGATCCAAAAGGAACTATGCAATTCATGCATCTTGTGGATCCACAGGAACTAATCATTTCATGCACTTTGTGGTGAGGATTAAGCTACTAAAAGACATTTATCATAAGCATAGGCACCTGAAATAAACTACAACACAACATTCATAAATAAAGAAGTATCTCAGTGATAATTAAGAGTTACAACCCAAATAAAAACAAAAGTCTTCCATTCATTATGAACTCTGAAGTCTCCCATTCCATTCCTTTCATTCCAAGTCTTTTGATACACATTCCAACTCAAGTGGACTGCCACTGAAATCAACAAAAGAATTGAAAATAGGTTAGTCAACAAAGAAAGAAAAGCAAAATCCAGTATGTAAGCAAATTATGTAAATGCCAAAGGGCTTACCAACATTTCAATTACTCATCTTGATCCACAACACTACCCAACATTTGCATATGATTCTTCTTGGGTAGGCACAGTCTCCGCATCAGTATTTTTTGTCATCTGGCATGCTTTAGTTGTAGTCTTGCAAGTAGTTTTATTATGACCATATCGGTGACATTGTTAGCACTTCCTACTCCCTTTCCTCTTGTTGCCTTTGTTTTTGCCAGCTGCACTTGACGAACCTGGACAACCAGTACCTTTAGTCCTAACAACATTAGGATCTTTAAGGCCAATAAAGGAATTACCCAAATCATCAACTTCTTCATCACAGTCCTTGATTGCCCTTGACTTCAATTCTTGCACAGCTTTTGTCGCTCGATCTCTTTCATTACGAAAATCTTCAAACCTACGACAGGCAAATGAGGCTAATTCCCTGTATTGACTCATCAAGGCACCATACCTACTAATCAAGAAGGAATCCAAGTGTTTTGATCCTAACATTGCATTCTTGTCCACATCATCCTTTGCAAACTTTGTCCATCTCTGCAGGACTAGACATTTTGGCAATTCACAGACATCAAGATAAACAAGGACTGCAAGTACATGGTGACAAGGAAGACCCATGGATTCCATCCTTTTGCAAGCACATTGGAAAAAAAATGTTGACGGCTGAAATGAGACATGCCACTCACGTCCGGAACCACGATATTTTGAAACCAAAAATATATACTGGCTGGATGCTTCTTTGTAGCCTACAACAATGGAATCTCCTGACCTATGTAGTGCAGCATGATACATGGAGAATATCTCCCTTGTAAAGACATTGGCACCAGACCTCTCAAGATTTTGGAATTTAGTCTCCAACACAGCCTCACCATAAGATGAATTAAAGTCAGCCTCAATTTCTTTATACCTAATATGATTCATCAACCTGCATAAGTGTTGGATCAGCTCTGTTATATTACACCTTGAATTAACAAACTTCCCAATTTTGGAATGAAGACCCTCACAGCGGGATGTTGTGCGAAATCCAGCAAAAAAGTTGCCACGCATATGCGATGCAGCCCACATCCTCCTTTTTTCATACATTTCCTGAACCCATCCATTATCATGCAACTCAAACTTATCCACCATCTCTGTCCATTTTTTTTTCCATGTCCCTATGTCATAATACCCAGCAAGCATGCAATGGTTGAATGCAGCTGTAAATTCAAGATTATGCAAGTTTGAGGTTGCATTCCGACTCAAATGCCAAGCACAAAGCCTGTGATGGGATTGAGGTAGCACAAGCTTTATTGCTTTCTTCATTGGAATATCTCCATCTGTGATGACTGACGTAGGTGCCTTGTCTTTCATAACTTCCATTAGTCTTTGGAGTAACCAAACATACGCAGGTTCCTTTTCATCCCCAACAATTGCAGAAGCAAACACAATGATTTGTTGATGATGATTAACGCGGCAAAAAAACACCAGAGGACACCTATACTTGTTTTTACCGTACGTGGCATCAAAAGCAACCACATCACCAAATGCCTTGTAATCAATTTGGCTCATTCCATCACTCCAAAACAAGTGCTCCAATTTACCTTCACTATTCTCTTTGTACCGAAAAAAAAAGCTCGGGGTCAGATATTTGTAATTGTTTCAAGTACTTCAATGCGGCCACACCATCAGATTCATGTTCTGCCCTCTGTTTTCCTACTTGATTATAAATGGCTTTCTGTCTAAAACCAACATTCTCATAACCACCTGACTACATTGCAAAGGAACTAAAAATATCATGTGCACCTATACCAGCCATCCTCATGTTATTCATTTGAACAACATCAGACTCATTCATTTTCCTATAAGCAGGCAACATTCCACAAGATAGTCCATCCAAAAGTTCATGATTATGTGCAAATGCAAAAATAGTCACATACCAACGTCGAGTAACAATATGGATGTGGACTCTGAACTTGGCTTCACATCCTAGCCTTGTCTCATTTTTTGCCCGTCGCTTTCGGTCTTCCATGTTTAAGCAGCTGAGTCGACGTTTACCTTCCCTAGAGCACACAAAGGTCTGCTGCAATACTTCATTACTTGTTTTGCTCCGCAGAATACTGCTTCTACGAACTGAGAACCCATTCACCCTTCCATACCAAGTATAGAATAAATAAGCAATATTCAAGCTAATAAAGCTCAGCATCGAGACTTTTTCAGGACATAAATTCTTAAGATCAATCATTAGGATGTCATCTTCATTGTTGATATCTATTGTTGCATCAGTACCATCAACATGGGTTTCCTCTTCATACTCAAAGTCCACACTACACTCTTCTCCATTTTTATCTTCCACATTCAACTCATCCAAATCCTAAGACAAACAAAATTACAAAAGATAAGACAAACATACATGCATATCTATGGCACCCATTTCTATCTATAGCCATATGACACCTGCAATTTTTTCATGGATCAATATGTTAATTACCTCTGACATTTTATCAGCATCTTTCAACGACCCACTTTCTTCACTGTTTCCATTCAAGCATCCCGTGCCACCATAGCTGATCTCGGTTGAGTTTGTCATTCCTAATCAACAAACCTGGAAGCTCGAACGAGATGAGGATCAAAATCAACAATCGATTCAAGTAAATCAAACAAATAAATGGAGAATCCGATAAATGTAGGCAAAATTGAAAATGAAATACGATGAGGATGTACCCTGGAGATAGTGGACGAAGCTCAGATGCCTAGAGATAGAAGATGAAGCTCAGATCGGATGAAATGTGCGTGCCACAGGAAAGAGAAACTACAAGGCACAAGCTGAGGGAAAGCAACTTATGCAATTTTTTAAGTCAACCCTAATGGACCCGGTTTCTTTTAAAAACCCTGTTTTGCCATTTTGCAAATATTACAAATGTATTTTTTTATTAATAAAACTTTTTTTTACCGGTGGTAACCGGTCAACTCGCTCATGCACCCGTACACCACATGTGCCGGTGATGCACTGTAGCCTTTGCCAACATAAACCCAAATAGTTCCCACTATTTCATTCCCTTCATCTATTTGAGTCTCTCCATTTTCCTACGAATCAAACCGAAACAAGAAAGCAAATACAAAAAAACTATGATTAGCTAACTTTTTTTTTTGATAAGCCTATGATTAGCTAACTAGTTGAATGTGAATTCTGAAAGAACTTAACATTGCAAGTTTATCTCTAACTCTGAGTGTAAAATATCAAAATCGAAAGCATGATTGATTCGAACGAATTGAAAACAGAAACCATCAGAGAATTGCAACAAGTTGAAGCGTGATTTGATCTCTGTTCAAGAGAATGAGAGTTGAAATGCGAGGTACCTGTGCGGAGATTCAAACTGCAGAGAAGAAAAGGTTGCTGGTTGCTGGTTGCAGATTCAGAATGTGGAATTTGAAAGCAGCGATGTTTATTGCATATGAAAAATAATAACAATAGTACCAGCCAGTAATTTAACCTGAGTGAAGTCAAATTACAAAACTCAAAAGGGATTGATTTTGAACCAGAATACCCAAGCGGATACAGTGAAGAACCAGGGAACAACCTTCTCTTGAAGTGATCCTCCAAAGCTCCATCAATTTGTGCTTCTCTTCTCAGATCTGGAAACAAAATTCAGAAATCGAACTCAGAAACAAACCCAGAGATCCCATTTTTCTGCAAAATCAAACCTTCTCAAACAGACTTTTCATATATTCATCTCATCTTCATCCAGAACCCACCCCAATACCATCGAACCCACACCCAACCTCACCTCATCCCCGCCGCAACCCAGAACCACCCACACCAGCAAACCACAACTCACCTGAACCCCAAACCCACCACACCCAACCTCACTTCATCCCTACTGCAACCCACAACCGCAAATCGACCCTTGCCCCCATATTGGAAACCCAATCCCTAGCCTCACCGTCGCGCCGCTTTACTCCGCCGCCATTACCCAATCCCCACCACCGACCGTAGGCCACCACCGCATCCCACCCCACCCCCACCCCCACCCCAAAAACCAGAAACCCACTCACCTTCAACCACCACCGCAACCCACCCCACCCCACCCCTTTCCCGGAAACCCAATAAAGATGAAGAGAAGAGAGAGCAAATAATCAAGGTGATGGATCTCTATAAAATTGTCACTGGAGCATTAACCGGTCAAAATTGAGCAAAATGACTTAATTAGATTAAAAAACAAATTTAGGGACCCAATTTGATGCGAAAATTTTACAGGGGTCGTGTTTGATTCCCTTTACAATTTCAAGGACCAAAAGAGTATTTAAGCCAACATTAAATGATGTTTTTCCAAGAAATACCCTTACAAGACTAATAAAATGCATTTTAAAGGGTGAAATAGAAAAACAAATACTCCATCCGTTCCTAAATAACTGACACTTTAAGGTTGTTGCACAAGTATTAAGAAATAGTAATTAATGCTCTTGTTTTATTAAAATTACAGTCTAACTTCCTACTATACCCTTTATCTCTCATATTAATTCTAGCTTTTCAACTTATCTACCACCAATAAATGAAGGATACAATTGATAAAGTATAATTAATTCTCTCTTGAAATTTATAAAGTGGCAGATACTCCCTCCGTTCCAGAAAATTTGTAGTTTAAGGTTGTGGCACAAAGAGTAAGAAAACAATTATTGATAGTATAATTTGACTAGATTGCCCTTATTTAATTTTACTAGTATGATGTACAACTATTAAAGTATACTTTGATAGAGAAGAATGTAATTAATAGAGAAGAGTTGTGGTTGGTTAATATGAAAGGTGATAAGTGAGAGAAAATGTATTAAATGAGGGTATAGGTGGAAAAAATTAGCAAAAAATGCATTGGTTTTCTAAAACAACAAACATTTTTTGATATTGAAAAATAGTGCAAAACAACAAACTTTCTGGAACAGAGGGAGTAATTAGGAACAAAATTTAGCTAGAAATAGTGTCAGTTATTTAGGAACGGAGGGAGTAATACTTTCATGAAAATTAACAAAATTAATTACACTCTTTAATATGTGTTTCTTATCTCTCTAGACAGTTATATAGGAACCGAAGTAATATTATACAATATATATTTGTTTGCTTTAATTCAGTATTTTCACAATCGATGGATGTGATACTAATAATTCATCTTACATGATCAATGAGACTAATTTATGATCATGAGGGTCGACTCAAGGGTAAAACCACTCAAGCAAGGGCTTTAGGCCTCCAAATTTTTTTTTTTTACTAAGTAAAAAAGAACTCTAAATTTTTTTGTACTAAGTAAAAAAGGCCTCTAAAATTAAAGTTTGTTATAGTCCTCATTTAGGTAATAAGGTCTCACTTTAAAGTTTGTTTTAGGCCACATTTAGTATTGGGCCGATCCTGTTTATGATCAATTTTATGTGCCAAGTATCCGCACTAAGGGGTTTTAGATACTAGGTGAGTGCAAAATACTTCATTGTTGATGTTTTTAATTAGTTTGTTGTGGGGTAATAATTGAAGGAAGATGGTCTACAATCATGCAGTGCTGCTATAATTTTGTTATCAAAATTTTGTGACTGCATGGTGTCATTTAATTTGAGTCATTTATAAACTCATCATAACTGCAACTCTTTGAGATTCCAGCAGTACGCCTTGTGTTTTCTGGCAGGGTGTCATTTGAGTCCTTTGTAATTGATAACTATATTTCTTTCTTGTACTCGGGATTCAAGCACCTCTTGTGCTTGTTATTTGATTCCTCTTTGGCTAATAAAAAAAGAGTTTGATCAATGAGTTTTTTTATTCATTAGAGTTTAGAATTGAATGCACAATCACTTACTTAAACTTAAAAAGTAAAGTGCACAACTAATACACCAACCAATATTTAATAGTAGTATTATGATTGCTGCTTTTATCCTTCTTATCTATTTGAGCACATTAAAGGTCATTACTAGATAATAATATCGAGTGTAAACATGGGATGATGGATATAATTTTGGAGTGACATAGAAACCTCAATACAATGAACCCTGTTTTTTCCCATATTAGGCAATTCTGTCAACCTTTAAAGAAATCGAAGTGTCGCATTTTAAAGTAACATATACAGGATTAAGATCTTTTCTAATAGACATGATCCCTCAATCAGCCTAAAATTAAGTTAAAGCAAATAGCAAGAACTGTTCAATCCCGATTAGAAAAAAAAATTCCTATGATTGTCATAATCTAAATTTGGTCCCGAATTTGTAAGTTATCGGTCTGATAGTGTTTATTACTGATCTGGGAGAGATCAAGCTACCCGTTGACAAGGGGTAGGAGAGAGGGGATCTGGACGCGTTGAAGGACTCCAAGTAGGCAAGGTCCCGGGAGGGGCTCCTGCAAGACACTCCGATGCTAAAGTCAGTGAGAGAAGTTGTAAGAATGGTGAGTTTGGAGAGAATACGTTACCTTTTGATAGAAGAAGTGTTCCCTTTATATAGGAGAGGTAGAATTAGGGTTGGAGCCATGCAACGTCATGCATGGCTCGTACCTGGGGGCATGGATCACCGTTGGATTTCCTGCAGAGGAACAGTGATCCAACAGTTTGGGGCCCCTACGGATCTGCACCAGCCAACCTACCCCCTAGGGTAGTTGGCCTAGGTCAACCTCTATATAGTGGGCCCCGAGTTCCTTGTCCTCACCCTTGGTGGTGGGGCCCAGGAGCAGGGGGCTCTTAGACTCCCCCAAATCGTCCCTTGGCTGGGACGTTCCGTGGGGCCCAGCCCCGTCCTGGGTGCCCTGTCCGTCCTCGGTCAGAGTTCCCGGAACAGTAGCCCCCTAGCCCTGGTCGGCTGTTCCAGCGGAGCGAGGGCTAACGTGTCCTGTGCTGGTGGCGTCATGGAGGTCCTCGGGGTCGTTACATAGGGGTCAAAAATTTAAAACTTTATTCATTAATGGTGGGGGGCCGTTTGGCTGTTACATTTAGTGCCCCTAGAAAGGGGGTGTTACTCGCATGGCGTTGTAGCGGAGACGAACGGTTCCTAGGTCCCTGTCGAGACTCCCTCTCGCGGCCAGAAGGGGGGTCAGCTCGGCTTCGATTTCGTCCATCGTTCCCTTCCCTTCGCCCTTGCGTTCCGAGGCGGAAACTTCTAGGCCCCAAATTAGCATGCTAACCTCCAAGCGGCGTCGGTGTAATTCCCACATCTCCTCCGTCAGCTCCAAGAAGGTTAGCAACCCCGCCTTCAGTTGGGGGTCAAGATCCTCTGTCAGAAGCCTGCTGACTAGGGATCTGATCCTACCGGGGGCGGTGGCCTACGTTTGGTAGGAGTAGTATAGGTTGCAGTCTAGAGCCTCGCCCCTGAGTGCCCTTAGGTAAGCCTCCGTGGAGGTCATTCTGGCTTGAGGGGAATGTGGAGCCTGCAAAGGGGGAGTGGTTACCATTTATAATCGAAACATTCTTGGGTGGTAACGCTCATTAGCCTTTTCCCAGGCGTTTCTCTTGGGAAATAAAGGGGGCATTAAATGCAGAGGCCGGTGGTCAACGCGTGCCCTCCCTAGGTTGTATATACAGATTCTACCGACCAGGTAGGATTCCGACCGCGGTGGTTTGGCGTTAGGACGACCGGGTTTCATACCGAGTGGGTCGTTGCATGGTTTGAATCTGAGAAATCAAGAAGACGCGGGAAAAGGGAACGGTGTGGGGATTTGGGCCCACTGCAATTAATGTACCTGACTCTTGAGATGGTACGTGTCGTTTCCGAGTGGGTCGCGTCGCTTCGCGACTCCTCTCCCACGTGCCTCTGGAGGCGTGTGTCGCTTCGCCGTCACTGCCTCCTTTCTGACGTGGCAGGGTCTGATTGGACGATGCCCCTTGGTTTCCCCAAACGTCATGATTAGGGAAACTAGGGCTGTCAAAACGTCACGTCTCCCTCCTCATTTTCTATAAAAGAGAGAGGAGGGGGATTCATTTGCACTTTCGCATCTCTGAATCTTCCCAAAGCTCTCCCCTTTTCTTTCCGTCAGGTACCGGTGTTTCACGGTGGTGTTTTCTTTTGCACGGTGGTCGTCCGGTAGCTTTTCCAGTTTTTTCTCGTAAGTCCTTGCTTCACTTGCTTTTCCTTCTTAAGTCTTTCTTTTATTTTTCCCTTTTCTAGTAGAAAGGGTGGCCTGCTCTTGGGGGAGTTGGGAGCTTCCCCTCCCCTTGTGGCCCCCTCTTGCGGCGGAGGAGATTCTTTCTGAGGGTCTGCGCCGCCGCACGATCGCGCTGTCCTGCCTAGGGCAAAGATGGACCCCGGGTGGGTCCTTCTTTGAGCCGATTCAAACGAACTAGGTGTTGATACGGCGTTCTCCCTTGTGCAGGTGTCGTTATGGGGAAGTCTACCCAGAAGAAGAAAGGCAAGGCTGCAGATGAGGCCCCCGGGGGGGGGGGGGGGGGGGTTTAACCTCTAGGCCCCGGTCAGGGGCGCCCAAGAGTAAGAAGATCGATCGGGAGAAATTTCCTCATCTAAAGGGGGACGAGGCCGTGTATGACAAGTGGTGTCGCACCATTCTCGATCTCCCGTCGGAGTACGCCCACGAGAATGAAGATTACTTCTGGAGTCAGCGTTTTATGTCGCAGACCCAGATCGGCCCCGGTCACATGGTGTATTCGCCGAGCAAGACGGAGCGGCTACCCCACACCCCGCCGTTTGGGGTGTACATGCATATCTACACCATGAAGAAGGTGAGGGTGAGGATGCCCCTCACGGATTTTCAATGTGACGTTCTTCGCCATATGGCGGTCGCGCCGTCGCAGCTTCATCCCGGCGCTTGGGGTTTCGTGCGTGCTTACGAGGTCGCTTGCGTCTTGTTCGGCCGGAAGCCGTCGATTCCGCTCTTTTTTCATTTATTCGATGTGGCCCACACTCAAGGACATGGTGGGCACGGGATTGTGACCCTGAGGTCGGGTAAGGATCTCCAGATCTTCCATCCGTTCGCCGAGTCCTACCGGGATTTTAAAGATCAATTCTTCCGGGTGGCGCCTACCACTCCGCCCCCTTACTGGTGGTTCGAGAGGGCCCCGAACGGCGCCAGTCGCGCCCGGTTCCCGCTGACCTGGAACGCCAAGCACTACGACGTAAAGATCAGTGCTTTCGGTTTCGAGGCCGGGGCCTTGTCGGAGGTTGACTTGGCCTTCAAAAATCTCTTGGTGGCCGCTATACGGAAAGAAGTAAGGGGTAATCCACCCAAAGAGTTCTGTATTCGGCCGTTGCGCTGTTACGATCTTTGTACTTATAGTGTTCGGAGGAACGCTTGCTTATTGCGCGCGAGAGGTAAGGCGTTTTTGTTACTATGTCTAAAGTGATGCATGCCCTTTCGTCTGACTAACTTTCTCCTTGCAATTCCTATGCAGGTGCTAAGATGGAGATCAACGCCGCTTTGGTTGCCGCACTTCAGGTTCCAGTCGACGAGGTCGAGACCGACAGCGAAGAGGAGCAGGAAGTCCTTCGGGACGAGGGAGATGGTCTTGGTGACCAGGGGCAATCGGCGGACGGGACCAACCCAACTGGGGCCGGTCAGAGCGGCCCGGTTAATGGAGAGGAGACAACCGATCCCGGGACGGGGCCCCAGGGAGGTTGGGTGAGTCCTGAACGTCAGCAGGAGGGCTCCCTTGTGGGGGAAAAGGGCCGCTCAGAGCGCCAAGTTAAGAGAAAACACCATTCTTCGGGCGGGGAGAGCCGCTCTCCTGAACGAGTGACCCCGATTGCCCAAGTTCGTCCCCCAAAGTCGATTTCCATATGGAGTCGCGAGGCGGTGGACACGGATGATCATAATGACCAGATCGACACTTTGGTGTACAATGAGCATGACCAGTCGTTCTTGGGCGAGAAAGAGCCCTACAATCTCCTGAACTATGCTCTGAAGGCGGTGCTTCAGACTGCCTCCGTTATTCGTCATGTACAGCAGGGGCCAGTGCTCGACGTGGAAGAAGTCAAGGAGCAGGTGAACGAAGCCGAGCGTAAGTTCGCTAAGGCGGAGAAGGAGTTGGCTGACTCCCAGAAACTGGTTCAAGAGCTGACCGCTGCCAAAGTGAAGCTACAAGGGGAGGTTCATGAGGTGACGGCCACGGCCAAGAAGTTCGCGGAGAAGTTGGAGTTGAGCGAGAAAGACAACGACGGGCTGCGAAGCCGGGCAGAGAAAGCTGAGCAGGCACTGAAAGATGAGAAAGCTACTCGAGCGGGAGAACTCAAGGAGATGGAGGCTCTGAAGACAAGGAATACTGAGCTCCAGAAGAAAGTTGCCGATCTGGGGGCAGAGAGAAAGAAGATGAGGTCGAATCTGAAGGAGATTCACAAGGCTTCTTTTGACAATGCTTTGGCTCAGCTTGAGGTGGTCCATCCGGGACTGGATGTGGGCCCTCTTCACTATCGGAAGGTTGTGTTGGGGGGCAAGATCGGGACTTTGGACGACCAGAAGCAGTTTACTCCGACCTTCCCAGCCGAGCCAGCTCCTTGAAGTTCCTGTCTTTAATTGTAATTTGACATGTTTAATGATTGTCCTGCGTTTGTATAAACTTGTGGGTTTCTCCTTTTTTAATTTTCGTTATGTGTTTGTAAAGACGCGTTGTTTCTATTCTTCGTCGTGTTTGTAAGAACTTGTCTGTTTGCTATTTTGAATTTCGAATAGTGTTCCTACTTCTTTACTCGGCTCCCCGAACAGGATGCTTTAATCATTACGCTCCCGGTGGGTCTTTGTGCCCTATGGGTCTTTAACAATTTCGTGCCCGGCGGGTCTTGGTGCCCTATGGGTCTTTTATTATTTCGTGCCCGGCGGGTCTTGGTGCCCTATGGGTCTTTTATTATTTCGTGCCCGGCGGGTCTTTTTTGTTTGTCGATACGGTCGCATGTCTTTGTCGGTTCAGATAATTCGAATTCAACATAAAAAACAACTTCATTTCTGCGCTTAGAGCTCGTGGTTCTAGTCGTGTACAAACTTGGATGAGGTGGGTGTGTACCCTTGATTACAGAGGACTAAATTAAAGGAAAGTGTAGAAACAGATAGCGGGTGCCTGGTCGGTCACGCCCTAACTATAGTATCTTCTTAGATTGGCTGCGTTCCAGGTGCGAGGGATCTCCTTTCCGGCTAGAGTTTCAGCTTGTATGCTCCCGTGCCGGTTGCTTCGACCACCCTGTAAGGGCCTTCCCAGTTGGCCGCTAGCTTTCCCCGTTCGGATGATCGTGCTCCGATGCTGGCATTTCGGAGGACCAAGTCCCCCACGGCAAAGGAGCGGAGAACTACTTTCCTATTGTAGCGAATGGCTGCCTGCTGCTTCGCGATTAACTCTCTGCAGTTGGCAACTGCCCTTCTTTCAGCCAGGAGGTCGAGGTCTTCCCCTATGAGTTGGTCGTTCTGGTTGGGGTCGAACCCAGTCGTTCGAGCGCTCGGCTCTCCTATTTCGGCCGGAATCACTGCTTCTGTGCCAAAGGTGAGGCGGTAGGGGCTCTCCCCCGTAGTCGAGTGCGGAGTAGTGCGGTATGCCCACAGGACGTGGTAGAGTTGTTCGGCCCAATCGCCCTTGGCGCTCCCCAACCTCTTCCGGAGGCCTCGGAGTATGACCCTATTGGCCGACTCTGCCTGCCCGTTTGTTTGGGGGTGCTCGACGGAGGTGAACCGCTGCTTGATGTGTAGCCCGTCCAAGAGGTCCCTAAACCCTTTAGAGGTAAACTGGGTTTCGTTGTCTGTGACCAGGATTCCAGGGACTCCGAACCTACTGATGACGTTCTTGTAGAAGAAACGTTGCACTCGAGCTGAGGTAATTGTTGCTAGCGGCTCGGCCTCGATCCACTTGGTGTAGTAATCCACTGCTACCACCAAGTACTTGAGTTGGCCGGGTGCAGTGTCGAACGGCCCCAATAAATCCATGCCCCACTAGTGGAAAGGCCAAGGACTGACTAGAGATGAAAGACGGGCGGGGGGAGCGTTGTGTAGATCAGCGTGCCTCTGGCAGGGGTCACATTGCTTAACATGTTCTGCAGCGTCTTTCTCTAGGGTTGGCCAGTAATAGCCGGCTCGGAGTACTTTTCGGGCAAGTGAACGCCCGCCCGGATGGTGGCCGCAGCTGCCTTCGTGGATTTCCGCCAAGACATAGGCTGCTCTGTCCTTGGGCAAGCATTTGAGGAGGGGGGTGGAGAACCCCCGCTTGAAGAGGTCATCGTTAACTATGGTGTACCAAGAGGCGCACCTTACCAACTTCTTGGCTTCAGCCTTCTCTTCGGGCAGCCATCCAGATCTGAGATACTTGATGATCGGGGACCTCCAGTCTTCCTCGGTACCGATCGGCATCACAACTTGCCCCGATGGACGATCAGGGTCAGCTACATAAGGGAGGGTCAGAGTCCCTTGAATGACTGTTCCATTCAGGCCAGGTTTTCCAGTGCTGGCCAGTTTGGCCAGGGTGTTCGCGCGATCATTTTGGGCTCTGGGGACGTGGCGGAACTCCACCTTGGTGAAGGTCGAAGCCAGTCGCTTCAAATGGGCCAAGTATTGCTCCAGGATGGGATCCTTAGCTTGAGCTTCTCCGTTTGCCTGTGAGACGACCAGAAGTGAGTCGCAGCAGACAAGTATCTCCTTAGCTCCCAGGTCTCGAGCCGTGACTAGTCCCGCAATGAAGGCCTCGTACTCGGCCTGGTTGTTTGTGGTTGGGAAGTTAAAGCGGAGGGATTGTTCGACCACCATCCCTGTGCTACTCTGCAAGACGATCCCAGCTCCACCACCCCCCTTGTTACTCGAGCCATCTACGTTGACTACCCATGTGGTCTCGGCAGGGGGCTCTTCCTCATTAGTGAGTTCTACCAAGTAGTCTGCTAGGACCTGTGCTTTAATGGCTCTCCTGGGCTCGTAGCGGATGTCGTGTTCGGAGAGTTCGATGGACCAGCTAACCATCCGGCCGGCTAGGTCGGGCTTATGAAGTACTTGTCGGACCGGTTGGTCGGTTCGCACAACGATGCGGTGAGCTTGGAAGTAACTTGATAACCCGGATTTAGTAGTGTTTTTAGGGTCATTTCTTTGTAGGTTTTGAGTCTTTTCCTTGTGTCTCATGTAGTGTTTCATGCATTCTCATGCATTTTTTCCTTTCTTTGTGTTTTTACTTTGTTTTGGTAATTTCATAGTCTTATAGGGACTTTTCGTGCATTTTAAGTAAGTTTAGGACTTGCATAATTTTCCTATTTTATTTGAGGGGTCTTTTGTGCTAATAATCTCTTGGAGTTCCTAGATATTTTTCCTTGCTTTGTTCCTAAGTAATCAGGTCTGAAACTGCTGAAGAGAGAAGGTCAAAAGGCTTGGAAAATTGAAGGGAGGCTTAAAGGGGAGTTAAGAAGAAGGTCAAGAGGCTTTCTAGCATGTCGAGAGCGCTCAGGCGCTCGTGTTGAGCGCCGAGCGCCTAAGCGCTAATTGGATCGTTGTGTACACCATGCTAGAGAGTAATTGGCGCCTGAGCGCTCCTGTTGAGCGCCTAGGCGCCAATTACCTTCCAGAGGCTCAGTTTCAGCATGGAATTGGCGCTCAGGCGCTCTGAATTGGCGCCTGAGCGCTAGGAACAGCCCAGACTCGTGATTTTTGCTTATAAATAGGATTCTAGTCATTTTCTCTTGTATCTTTTGATACTTTGTAAAATTCAGAGGTAGAGGATCATCTAGGAGAGTGAGAGAGGGCTTCCAAGCTTGTAGTTCAGGCTCTTGCCATGCTTGGCTAATCTCTCTTCTTATGCTTTGGTTTTCATGTAAGACTTTTCATCTTTAAGTTATAATCTTAAGTTCTTTCCCACATGTTCTTCTTCTTTCCTTGAATCCCATTTTCTGAACATCAATCTAAGATTGTATGCATGCTTGCTTTTTGCTTTTCTATAATCAGAACGGAAGTTTGTTATCGATTAGGGAACCGATTTGGGATTACCCCTTCTATGCTTGCTACTAGGAATAGAGGAAGGGTTGGGGTTTGATGGCCTGAATTTGCATGATCTAAAACCTCATATAAATGACTAAGTACACAAGGAATTGGGCTTAGCTTTTAGTATGAGAGAATTGCTTATGTGAGGAATCAATAAGTGAGTAACTAGGCTATATCATCAAGGAGAGATCCATGAGAACATGTGCATAGAATGATGTGCTTAAATTGACTAGTTGAACAAGAATCCAAAGCATGTTATTTTCTGAATTGTCTTTTTATTTTCCTTTTTCCTTATTACTACTTCAACATATCTCTTATTCAATAAAACCAACCTTCAAACTCAAAGCTTAAACTGAATTTAGTCACTCACAATCCCTGTGGTTCGATATTTAAAACCGGGTGGATTCGTACACTTGCGAATTGACCAACAAGTTTTTGGCGCCGTTGCCGGGGATTGTTTGTGATTTTTTTGTTTGAGTTACGAGTTTGAGGTAAAGTCTACCTAAGACTCAAACTTAGGGCTGAATGGGAGACAACCCATGTTTCTTTTTTCTGTTTTACGTTTTGTTTCTTTTGTTTTTTTTTCAGGAAATAAAAAGGATACAATGGAGCTGGAGCGGTGGCAATTAGCACTTGAGCACCTTGTTTTCCAGCATTTGAAAGACCAAAGGAGAACACTTGGAAGCACTCAATCACTTGGAAGGAGGTTCTTTTCTTACTCTCAGTTTTAGTTCATGCATTTTTGCATATTTTTCTTTTGTAGATTTTTGTTTTTGTTTATCCCTTTTTATCATGCATATAGTCTTTTAAACCTTGGTCATTACGTTCTTATACTCAAATGATATGTTCCCAAGTTTTGCTCTCTCACATGATGCCTGTTTTGAAAATGTTTTTAAGTGGATACTTTGTGCTTTCTTTTGGGGAGTGATTGTATGTTTGGGAAAGAGAGGGAGAGACTTCGATCTTCTATGTGTTGTCTTGATGATAGAGTTGAAGTGAGTCCACAAGGGTCCATCTTTGACCCTTCACTATATAATTTCCCTGGAGGATCCTGACTCACTTGCACTTCTTGGTTTTGTGTTTCATTTCTCTCACCCTTGAGAGTAGCTCTATGAGACTTGCATCTTTGAGATTGGTAGGTTTTCTTGGACTTCAAAATTTGTTTTATAACATCTTTGTCCCTAGTTGACCCTTTTGAGCCTTATGGAGAATTCTTTGTTACCAATGTTATTTGGGCTGGATGATGGGTTGGATACAATATGGAGTTGTGGTTCTTAAATCTTAATGGAGCTTGTCTATGAAAAATGCAACTGTCTCTTGCCCCAAAGAAAAAATTGAAAAAAATTCAAAAGATGAATTTCATGGCCGGATGGAGTTCCAAAAAAAGTCAAAAGAAAAAAAATGAACTCCATGGAATGGGTGGAGTTCCAAAAAAAAAAAGAAAAAATTCTGAAACAAAAGGGGGTTGAGAGACTTGTGTGCTAAGTATCAATTGCTTTAAGCTTCGGCTTTCATGAAGGGCCACACTCAAATTTTGTGCAGCTTTAGTCTTCCTTAGGGACCACCTACCTTGTGCTTTACCTAGCCAACATTACAACCCTTTGATGTCTCATTGAATAATGCATTGTCAACTTTAGTTGCTCTTGAGTGAATGATTCTCAGAACCTATGAACTTGCTTGTGTGCTCAGTGCACTAAACAATTGTCTCATGCTAGGATGTTAGTTCAAAATGCTTCTCATAGTGGACTCTAATTCTTCTTTATCTAAGAGTAGCATGAAGTTGATTGTTGAATTTTTCTCTTGGAACTAACTGCATTTACTTGATCCCCCGGTTTTCTAAAAATGTATCCCTCTTTTGGCATGTGTGTTGGGAGTAATTCTTTGTGCTTGAGGGCAAGCTAATTTTAGTGACGCTCGAGGGCGAGCTGTCGTTGAGTATAGTGGTGTGATGACCCGGATTTAGTAGTGTTTTTAGGGTCATTTCTTGGTAGGTTTTGAGTCTTTTCCTTGTGTCTCATGTAGTGTTTCATGCATTCTCATGCATTTTTGCCTTTCTTTGTGTTTTTACTTTGTTTTGGTAATTTCATAGTCTTATAGGGACTTTTCTTGCATTTTAAGTAAGTTTAGGACTTGCATAATTTTCCTATTTTATTTGAGGGGTCTTTTGTGCTAATAATCTCTTGGAGTGCCTAGATATTTTTCCTTGCTTTGTTCCTAAGTAATCAGGTCTGAAACTGCTGAAGAAAGAAGATCAAAAGGCTTGGAAAATTGAAGGGAGGCTTAAAGGGGAGTTAAGAAGAAGGTCAAGAGGCTTTCTAGCATGTCGAGAGCGCTCAGGCGCTCAACATGTGTTGAGCGCCTAAGCGCTAATTGGATCGTTGTGTACACCATGCTAGAGAGTAATTGGCGCCTGAGCGCTCCTGTTGAGCGCCTAGGCGCCAATTATCTTCCAGAGGCTCAGTTTCAGCATGGAATTGGCGCTCAGGCGCTCTGAATTGGCGCCTGAGCGCTAGGAACAGCCCAGACTCGTGATTTTTGCTTATAAATAGGATTCTAGTCATTTTCTCTTGTATCTTTTGATACTTTGTAAAATTCAGAGGTAGAGGATCATCTAGGAGAGTGAGAGAGGGCTTCCAAGCTTGTAATTCAGGTTCTTAGCCAAGCATGGCATGGCTAATCTCTCTTCTTATGCTTTGGTTTCCATGTAAGACTTTTCATCTTTAAGTTATAATCTTAAGTTCTTTCCCACATGTTCTTCTTCTTTCCTTGAATCCCATTTTCTGAACATCAATCTAAGCTTGTATGCATGCTTGCTTTTTGCTTTTCTATAATCAGAACGGAAGTTTGTTATCGATTAGGGAACCGATTTGGGATTACCCCTTCTATGCTTGCTACTAGGAATAGAGGAAGGGTTGGGGTTTGATGACCTGAATTTGCATGATCTAAAACCTCATATAAATGACTAAGTACACAAGGAATTGGGCTTAGCTTTTAGTATGAGAGAATTGCTTATGTGAGGAATCAATAAGTGAGTAACTAGGCTATATCATCAAGGAGAGATCCATGAGAACATGTGCATAGAATGATGTGCTTAAATTGACTAGTTGAACAAGAATCCAAAGCATGTTATTTTCTGAATTGTCTTTTTATTTTCCTTTTTCCTTATTACTACTTCAACATATCTCTTATTCAATAAAACCAACCTTCAAACTCAAAGCTTAAACTGAATTTAGTCACTCACAATCCCTGTGGTTCGATATTTAAAACCGGGTGGATTCGTACACTTGCGAATTGACCAACATACCTCCTCAGTCGCCGCGCCGTGGTCAGTAGGGTCAGCGCTACTTTTTCCAGCATCTTATACCTGAGCTCCGCACCCTTCAATGAACGGCTGACAAAATAGACTGGTAGTTGGACTCCCTCCTCTTCTCTGATCAGGACAGAGCTTACTGCCTTTTCCCGTACGGCTAAGTACAGGTATAGCGTCTCCCCTGGTCTAGGACTGGTCAGAATTGGGGGAGAGGACAGGATCTCCTTCAGCTGAGTAAATGCCGCGTCGGCCTCCGCCGACCACTCAAAAGTTGCTCCCTTTTTCAGGAGGGTGTAAAAAGGCAAGGCCCGGAGAGCGGCCTTTGGCAGGAAGCGGCCGATCGCGGCCATGCGACCAGCCAGCTGTTGGACTTCTTTGACCGTGCGCGGGCTCTTCATATTCATGATCGCCTGACATTTGTCAGGGTTCAGTTCGATGCCGCGGTTGGTGAGCATGTATCCCAGAAACTTCCCGCTACGAACGCCAAAAGTACACTTGTCGGGGTTGAGGCGCATGTTGTGCTTCTTTAACTGCTCGAAAACGACTGCGAGGTCAGCTGCGTGGTCTCCTCCCTTCGGGGTTTTGACTATGATATCATCGATGTAGACCTCGACCGATTTTCCCATCAGGTCCCCGAAGATTCGGGTCATCAGCCTTTGGTAGGTCGCTACTGCGTTCTTAAGGCCGAAAGGCAGCATAGTGTAACAGTAAGTGCCCCGGTCAGTGATGAAAGCAGTTTTCTCCTCGTCGTCCCTATGCATGGGAATTTGGTTGTAGCCCGAATAGGCATCCATAAGATAGAGGTATTCGTACCCAGAGGAGTTGTCTACCAGTGCATCAATGCTTGGTAGGGGAAAGGGGTCTTTAGGGCATGCCTTGTTGAGGTCAGTGTAGTCGACGCACATGCGCCACTTCCCGTTTGCCTTCTTGACCAGGACTACATTGGAGAGCCAAGTAGTGTACTTGACCTCCCGAATGATCTTGGCTTGAAGCAACTCTGCAGTCTGTTGCTGGATCACTTATTGTTTCTCGGCGCTCATTTGCCTTTTCTTCTGAGCGACAGGTTTGAATTTCCGGTCGACGGAAAGTTTGTGGCTGCAGAATGCGGGGTCGATGCCGGGCATATCTGCCGACGACCAGGCAAACAGTTTCCCATTGGACAGTAGCAGTTTCTCCATCCGTTTGGAGAGCTCTCGGGGAAGGCCACGAGCTATGTTGGTGGTGTTCTCCGGAAGGGGACCGACCTGGATAGGGCGAGTCTCCCCGTCAGGTTTGAGGCGCTGATCGTCTCTAGACTGGTCCACGCGGGGGTCGAGGTCGGTCACGAGACTGGTGTGTTGAACGTGAAAGTTGCCCTGCTGGTCGTGCGCTGTGGACTTCTTTCTCTTCCTTTCCTCCCTGGCCAGTCTGCAGCTGGAGTTGTAGCAGCTCCTTGCCATTTCTAGGTTGCCGCGTACTGGTACCGCCCTTCCTGCCCAGGGGTACTTAAGCATTAGGTGGTGGGTGGATATGATCGCCCTGAAAGTGTTGAGGCTTGGCCTGCCAAGAATGGCGTTGTACGTCGTTGGACATTCCACCACCAGAAAGCGAGCTTTTATAGTCCTGCAAATTCTGTGATCTCCCAAGGAGAGGCAAGTATCAAAATATCCTAAGGGTAGAACTCTGTCCCCTGTGAACCCGACCAAATCATGGTTGTAGGGGAGCAGGTCCTTCACCGATAGCCCTAAGCTCTTGTAAGCATCGTAAAACATAATGTCAGCGGAACTACCTTTATCGATGAGTGTCCTTCGGATCTTACCGTTGCCGATCAGGGCTTCAATGACGATGGGGTCATCTTCTTCGCCGGTGTCCTCGCCGTAATCGTCCTCCGTGAAGGTAATGGCCACCTTCTGCCTTGGGGGGTGGAGGGACCCTGGTCGGGGCCTTCCAGCCGCGGACATGATGACGCGGGTACTCTTTTTCCGGCTGTTGTTGGTGGGTCCGCCTGCGGCCCATCCTCCTGCTATTGAACCGACGCTGACTAGATTGCTTCCATGTTGTCTCCTGACTTCATCCCGGCCGTGGCGGTCGGGGCTTCTTCTCCGTTCTCGGCTTCGTCCGCGACGCTCGGGGGTCTGGCGACGCTTGGGGCTTTGGCGACGCGGTGGAGTCCTGTCTCGACGATCTGCCGATCGGCGTTTGGGAGGAGTCTGGTCTCGGTGTCTTGGGGGGGTCGGTGTCCGCCTTGGGGGTGGCGAGCGCGGGCGCTGGAGGGCCCCCGTCGACACAGCTACATACCTGGACAGCCTTCCTGCTCTGATTAGTTCCTCCACCTTGTCCTTGAGGTTCAGGCACTCGTCAGTGTTGTGTCCCGGGCTGTCGTGGAACTCACAGAATCTCTTGGAATCCAGCTTGTCCCCTCTCGTCAGGAGTGGGGGGGGGACGGTCTCTGAGGTCGGTGGAGGCTTTCTCCCTCAGGATACGTGAGAGGGAGGAGTTCAGTGGGGTATAACTATCATACTTCTTCCGCTTCGACTTCCGTTCGTCCTGACCCTTCCGTTGGGACTCCCGGGTCGAAGGCTGGTCCTTATGTTCCTTCATCTTCGGCGGTCCTTTGATCGCGAGTGTCTGACTCGCGGCTCTTAGGGTCGCAGCATCCTCCATGTTTATGAATTTCTCTGCTCGAGCTAGAAATTCCTCTAGCGTGTTGGCTGGCTTGCCGTCTAGCGAGGTCAGGAATGGTCCTGGTGCAAGAGTTGCGGTAGCCAGGACCAACCTAGTGTCGGGGAGAAGACCGGTGATATCACCGGCCTCTTTGTTGAACCGATTGAGAAATGCCTTCAGAGACTCCTTCTCTTTCTGCTTAACCAAAGCCAAAGTTTGCGCGGTCTTCGGTATGCTGCGCACCGAGGAGTACTGGGCTAAAAAGCAGGACACGACCCCGTTCCAGTCGTGCAGTGAGTTGCTCGGTAAGTTCTGGAACCAGTTCATGGGTCCTTTTCCAAGGCTCATGGGGAAGCATCGGCAGTATAAAGGGTCGCTGGCCCCAGCATACTGCATCGCGCCCACGAAGAAGTTCACGTGTTCCTGCGGGTCGGTGTCTCCCTCGTAGAGCTTCACTTTGGGCCGTGCCCACCCCTGAGGGAAAGGAAACGCCATAATCTCAGGGGATAGAGGACCTCCGATCGGCGCTGGATAGGTGACCAGCGCGTTGTTGGACCTGGGGCGGTTGTGCGTCCTGTCCCGAGTCGGGGAGGGGCTCCTGCGCCTAGAGGGGCTCCGGCGGGGAGAGTAGCGTTTCCGTGGCGTATGGCTGGCCACCCGCTCAGCCGCGGGTGCCCTGCGGCGTGCTTCCTGGTAGTAGGGGGTTGGATCGGGCCCCCGTTCGTCTCCTCTTCCTGGGAAAACGCGGGCAGGGGGCGCGATTGAGTTTCCTGCTCCTCAAGTTGTCGCAGGCGTGCTCGGAGCATGTGAATCTCCTCTTGAGCGTCTCGAATCCTCATACTATGGGCCTGCTCTCGCCCTGCCCCATTGTCCTCTTCCATTGCCCGGATGCGACCTCCAAGCGGCAGAGTGCCTCATGGGCCGCATGCAGGGTAATGGCCGCGGGTTCCGGCGAGCAGGGGGGCTGTGGCTGAGGAGTCGGGGGAGGAGGGTGTTGGGGAGAAGGAGGAGGGGTTCTGCGATCCGTTGTTTCATTGACAGTCTCCTCATGGCCCTCAGGAGTTGGTACAGGACGGCGTGAAGTCTGACGTGTCTCTACCATAGCTTGCTAGTTGATGACTTGAGGCGACGGCACGCGGTGTTGGGAAGAGTTTTACCAGATCCCCACAGACGGCGCCAATTGATCTGGGAGAGATCAAGCTACCCGTTGACAAGGGGTAGGAGAGAGGGGATCTGGACGCGTTGAAGGACTCCAAGTAGGCAAGGTCCCGGGAGGGGCTCCTGCAAGACACTCCGATGCTAAAGTCAGTGAGAGAAGTTGTAAGAATGGTGAGTTTGGAGAGAATACGTTACATTTTGATAGAAGAAGTGTTCCCTTTATATAGGAGAGGTAGAATTAGGGTTGGAGCCATGCAACGTCATGCATGGCTCGTACCTGGGGGCATGGATCACCGTTGGATTTCCTGCAGAGGAACAATGATCCAACGGTTTGGGGCCCCTACGGATCTGCACCAGCTAACCTACCCCCTAGGGTAGTTGGCCTAGGTCAACCTCTATATAGTGGGCCCCGGGTTCCTTGTCCTCACCCTTGGTGGTGGGGCCCAGGAGCAGGGGGCTCTTAGACTCCCCCAAATCGTCCCTTGGCTGGGACGTTCCGTGGGGCCCAACCCCGTCCTGGGTGCCCTGTCCGTCCTCGGTCAGGGTTCCCGGAACAATTACTTACTACCTCCTCTGTTCCTTATTAATTGTTCACTTTGAAGAAAAAAAAATTGTTCCTATATATTTTTCCACTTATCATTTCAAGAAAGTATTAATTAAATGATGTTTTTCCAAATAATACCCTTGTGTGAGTAATAAATGAAGAAATATAAAAATTCATCCCATAGGGTAAAATAGGAAAACAACTAATACTTTTCTCAAAATTAACAACATTAATTGAGCTCCTTAATATATGTGTTTATTATTGTTGAAAATTTGAGTGTATTTCAAAAGTTCAAAACATATTTTGCATGTGCTTATTATCCACCATGAGTACATGAATGTCACCGTCTAACCTAGATTATATCACCCTTGTATTTTGTGTTGCCACCCTCTTATTAAGACTTGCAGCCCATTATTTATTTCTGTCACCCAACATTAATATCCCTCACTATCTTGTTATTATCAAAGCCATGGCCTATAAATACTAAGTCTATTTCTCATATGATAAAACACATATCAGCAACATTTCATCACCTTACTCTCCCCTCTACTTCCTCTACTTCTTAGGCATAATGAAAGTTAATCTCGCTAGTTCTGTCACCCGATTTATCGGAAGAGGTTGTTTAATCCTGGGGAGTGTTTAGGATAATACCCGTGTAAGACCAAGATTTGGTTCTGCGTACATCTCTAAGTTTTGATGATAACAAATATATATTTTAAGTATGAATAACTTTGATACTCTAACATTTGTCTTTCGTGTATTTGACAAACAGGTTCTGATTCTGATTGTAAAGGGTTTTCATCAGAAGTCAAAGACCAAAGTGTTGACCACCAAACCGCTTCTGCACTCACTACGTTCTGATGAACGGTAGTCTAATGCTTCAGACGTTCTGAAGATTAAAGCTCTGATGTGAGCTCTGAAGAATAAAGTGCTGAAGACTCTGAAAACCAGAAGTTCTGAAGTGAACCGGTCCAGAAGCTGAAGACTTGAAGCTCTGAAGATCCAAGCATCCTCGTGACTCTGACTAGAAGCTTCACAAGTTCACATTTGAAGCGCGCCTCTGAAGATCAGAAGTCAACTATAAAGGACAAAAGGTCACTGTCAAATAGTACAATTGCAGTGTACTATTCTGACCAGTCTACCTACGATGATCAACCTTGTACGTTATGGAAATTCCATAAATACCCTCCAATGAATAGAATCTCACAACGGAAATATCACTTTGTGCTTGAAGTATTTAAAAGGCTGAAGAAAGGAAGAAAAAAAAATACACTGCATTGCAATACAACTCTCATTCAAGCGATAATCTCTTAGCAATCTTTTTCTTCATTGTTCCTACTTTGTTTACACTCTGCTTGTTTAAAAGCAAATCTCTTGTAAACACAACTTTCAAACTCTAGATTGTATTTCTTTAAGGGACCGGTTAGGTCAGCAACTGATAGCAATTCCGCAAGTGTACGGATTGAACGCAGTAATACAAAAGATTGTCGACCACAGAGGTAGTTGTTTGTTGATTTGATCTTGGAGATTAATGTTTGGAATGGAAAAGAAAAAAATATATATAGTTTAAAGTTTGTTGTGATGAAAGCAATTGTAACTAAAGCGTAAACACGAATCTAGTAAAACTTATGAGAGAACAGTACCCTGGGTCAAGTTTCACCTAACTGAGTTATGTTACTCACAATCTAATTCATATATGAACTCTTAGAAACATTTCTATGGTGATGTAGCCTTTACCTTTACTTGTTAATACCTTAATCAAGTAAATCATTCAATTTCAGTTGCTAAGCGTAATGCCTTAGTACTTAGTCAATTCAATTGAAGAATGAAGCTTGTATGTTCAGGCCAACACAATAAGTTCTCACCCTTATACCTAAGTGATAGCAAATAAATCAATCTAATCTCAAGTCCCTTAATCCTTACCAACTACCGTTGTGCAAGAAGAAAGCCAAACACTTGCATGCATTCAAGAGAGTATTGAAATAGAGAAAAGATACGTAGAAAGGAAACTTTATTCATATAAGAAGTTCATAACATAACTTAAACTAGGATCCACAACCCCCAAGGTACAAAGTTAAACTAGCCAAACATGGATAGGGAATTCATAATGCAAATTAAAAGAACAAAAACCTGAAACAAGAGTACTAAGAAGCCTCCCACAAGCTCCAAGAACCTAAACCTCTAAGTTTTGTTCAAAAAGTTACAAGATCCCTAAAAGAAAAAACAAAAGCCCTATTTATAGAGTTTCCAGCGGTCATCCACGCACATGCGTGGACACGCACATGCGTGGGCAAAAACGCAAAAAACGCAGCATCAGGTCAGGCCACGGCGCATGTGCGTGGATCAGGCGGCGCACATGCGTGGCCATCAGGTTTTTCCAACAGTACTTACACGCATGTGCGTGGGATACAAGGCGCACTTGCGTGACTCATCTGGTTTTTCTTCAATTTTGTAACTCCCACTTCTCCTATCATCATGACTCTAACTTAGCTTTCAACCATCATCATTAGCCATCAAAAACCTATCAATCCTAAAAAGAATCTCAAGAAACTATCAAAACAACAATGTAACTCATGGGAACATGTCATTAATCATGATAATTCATCATCCCTTCATTCAATTCAGCAAATAAAACCCCCAATGTACAATCAACACTCATGAATTCAAAAGACTTCAACTCAAAACTGACCAGAGGAATTACTCTCTAACTATACTAATAAAAATACCAAATAAATTGATTAAAAACACATAAACTAATGTAGATGCAATTATGAATTAAAAAGGGGCTCAACTTGACTTAAAACTCAATAAAGGACTCAGAAAAGGAAAAGAAAGAAACAAGAAGGACTCGAAAAACATAGAATAAACCTCGGGTCATCACACCACTATACTCAACGGCAGCTTGTCCTGAAGCGTAAACTCAAGGTTGCTTGTCCTCAAGCACAGAACAAATCACCCCTTCTTCAGCTGCTCAAGCTTTTTAACACAAACACATCTCAAAATAGAGAGAGGTCAGTTGAAAACATGCTAAAGATGAAAGAAGAGTAAAAATCAGCAAGAAGTAGAATACAAGAGTCCACCACAATTTCTCACCATGTAAGCACTCACCTCACCACTTTGGTGCTCTTACATACAAACATAATGCATCAACTCTAGTAATCAATCAAATCAAGGTTAATTTAAGCAATGACAAGCACATGATAGAGACTTCACCAGGTTGTAACTTTGGCTAAGGTGCAATGCAAGGTAGGATATAGAACAAAAGGGGAAATACAAAGGGCTTGTAACAGACTAGTGAGTGATCTTTATCAAACTTTAAGACTTAAGCATACTTCACAAACCACAAGGACTTCTTCTTTCTTTCTTTGATTTTCATCTTCTTTTCAGCATTTCTTTTTCTTTTTTTTCTTTTGTTTAAGGAACATGCCTTTTTGTTTGACAATTTCCAGCACATATTAAGAAGGAAGTCTCTTTTCATTTCTTTTTTCCTGCTCAATCCAAACAAAGATCACTCAACAATTTTAGATTTATCAAAACTTAGGACCAAGAAAATATTCATTTAGGGTCAACTTGGGCAACTAAGGGAACATTGATAATCCAAACTCTGAAAGCCAAGAAAGGTTCCTACTAGTCTCTTCAAGTAACAAGCATCACAAAGAGTTAACCGATATGCATTTCAAAACAGAATCAAGCATGTGCAAGCATGTTAGGAATGAACATTGAAACTCTCAGCACTCAACAAAAAAATAGGGTATTGAAGTGAAACTCTTAGGTGAACTCAAGTAAACATATTCAAGCTAACCTCACTTCCAATCACAGTAGCATGCGACAAAGACCACAAGGAGCAACATAGATGGTATCAACAACTTTTAATAAGAAGCAGCTAAATCAAGATGAAACCACTTAAGCAAGTTCAGCATAGCAGTAAGAAACCCAAGGAAATTCATACTGACTCAAACGTAAAAAGAAAAACATGCAAAATACTTGATGCACTAACTACCTAAAAAGAAAAAGAAAACGATTTATTTTTATTTTTATAAAAGAACACAAAATTAAAGCAAACTCAAATTAAAGAAAAGCAAACCTGGACTTGGGTTGTCTCCCAAAAAGCTCAATTTTTAAAGTCTTTGATAGACTACCCCGGACTCAAAGTTCTATCCATGGTTTATAGCAAGTTGCATTAGATCCTTTAGATCATGCAAATTTTGACACAACTGCATCATCATATTACATGCATTTCCAGATATCATGGCAACATCAATCAAATTAAGAATAGAGGGTTTAAGAAAATTCTCACTGATTTGTTTCCATTTGGTGTTGAGAAAATTCCACCTTCTTACTTGTTCATTGCCATGCTTTTCATTGATCCACAAGTCCTTGAGATTGATACTAAGACTGCTAATACTTGGAGTTTCCTCCTCATCTTTCTGCATTTTGTCTCCAAAGACAAAATCCTCTATGGATACATCATGAACATCACCACATTCAATCACATTTTCCATTTGTTCACCCATTGTATTATCACTTTCTGTCTCAAGAACATTGGTGAAGTCTCCTTTTGGGGACTCTTCTTCACTTTGTGGCTCCTCACTTTTCTCCACAATGTCACTTTCATGGATAGTAAGTGATTGCTCTCCCTCCTCCAAAGCTTGAGGGCAGAAATATTCTGGGACCCCTTCAGATATGGTTTTGGCTATATGTTCCAACTGAGTCTCCAAATTCATGATGGAAGCTTCTTGATTCCTTAAGCTGGTTTTGGTTTCATTCATGAAACTCTGATTAGTAAGTACCAAATCAGCCACCATCTCTTCCAAGCTCTTCTTTCCACTCCCATGATATTGATGAGGTTGTTCTTGATGAAATGGTTGATGTTCAAGATCTCTATAATATTTTTGATTTGGGGAATCTCATGGATTGAAGTTGTCATCACCTTCCCTTAAGACATTAGGTTGTCCTTCTCATCCTTGGTCATAGTATTAACGTGGGACATATCCATGGAATCCACTCAAATAAAAAACATCCATTGAACCCTGTAAAAATTACTTTCACACACAAGTTAGTAGCACTGATTCAATGAAGCAATCATAATAACATTTCCAAACAATAAAACTCAGGAATCAATCAACAAAACAAAATTATCCCCGGCAACGGCGCCAAAAACTTGATAGCAATTCCGCAAGTGTACGGATTGATCGAAGTAATACAAAAGATTGTCGAACCACATAAATAATTGTTTGTTGATTTGATCTTGGACATTAATGTTTGGAATGGAAAAGAAAAAAAAAATATAGTTTAAAGTTTGTTGTGATGAAAGCAATTGTCACAAAAGCATAAACACAAATCCAGTAAAACTTATGAGATAACAGTACCTTGGTCAAGTTTCACCTAATTGAGTTATGTTACTCACAATCTAATTCATATATGAACTCTTAGAAAAATTTCTATGGTGATGTAGCCTTTACCTTTACTTGTTAATACCTTAATTAAGTAAATCATTCAATTTCAGTTGCTAAGCCTAATGCCTTAGTACCTAGTCAATTCAATTGAAGAATGAAGCTTGTATGTTCAGGCCAACACAATAAGTTCTCACCCTTATACCTAAGTAATAGCAAACAAATCAATCTAATCCCAAGTCCCTTAATCCTTACCAACTACCGTTGTGCAAGAAGAAAGTCAAACACTTGCATGCATTCAAGAGAGTATTGAAACAGAGAAAAGATACATATAAAGGAAACTTTATTCATATAAGAAACTCAGAAGTTCATAACATAACTTAAACCAGGATCCACAATCCCCAAGGTACAAAGTTAAACTAGCCAAGCATGGCTAGGGACTTCATAATGCAAATTAAAAGAACAAAAACCTGAAACAAGAGTAGCAAGAAGCCTTCCACAAGCTCCAAGAACCTAAACCTCTAAGTTTTGTTCAAAAAGTTACAAGATAACTAAAAGAAATAACAAAAGCCGTATTTATAGAGTTTCCAGTGGTCATCCACGCATGTGCGTGGCCTTCTCCACGCACATGCGTGAGAAAAAAACGCTCAAAACACAAAAATCGCAGCATCAGGTCAGGCCACGACGCATGTGCGTGGATCAGGCGGCGCACATGCGTGGCCATCAGGTTTTTTCAACAGTACCTCCACGCATGTGCCTGGGATACATGGCGCACATGCGTGGCTCATCTGGTTTTTCTTCAATTTTGTAACTCCCACTTCTCCTATCATCATGGCTCTAACTTAGCTTTCAATCATCATCATTAGCCATCAAAAACTTATCAAATCTGAAAAGAATCTCAAGAAACCATCAAAACAACAATGTAACTCATGTGAAATGTCATTAATCATGATAATTCATCATCCCTTCATTGAATTCAGCAAATAAAACCCCCAATGTGCAATCAACACTCATGAATTCAAAGGACTTCAGCTCAAAACTGACCATAGGAATTAATCTCTAACTATACTAATAAAAAGACCAAATAAATTGATTAAAACAACCTAAACTAATGCAAATGCAATTATGAATTAAAAAGGGACTCAACTTGACTTAAAACTCAATAAAGGACTCAAAAAGGAAAAGAAAGAAACAAGAAGGACTCGAAAAACATAGAATAAACCTCGGGTCATCAGCAGCCTTGAGAAGACTAAGACTTGTGTGTCTTTGGGTTTGCTGGTTCTTAGGATTGTTAGTCACTGAGCAAGGTGTGCTTGTGCATTTGTAACAACCTTTGATCAGTGGATTACCTTCATTCGACGAAGGAAGAAATCACCTTAACGGGTGGACTGGATTAGCTTGAGGATTTGTTCAAGTGAATCAGGATAAAATCCTTGTGTGTTTCTCTCTTTACTCTTTACTCTTCTACCTTTGAAACCGAGAGTTTTACGAGAACCTCAAAAGAAAGCATTTTTACTTCAAAACCCTATTCAAACCCCCTTTTCTAGTGTTTTTCATACCTTCAATCCGAATAAAAGGGCAGCAAATTGATTTTCACGACTCAGCTTATTTTATTGCAGGTTCTGTTTTGTGAACGTGTATTGTTCGTGTTGTTGTTGTTTCTGTTCCACCAAGGTTACTGTTGCGTTCGGTGTTCGCGTTGTTTATCCCCAATTTTTTCAACAATTATCTCTTTGGACCGTTAAATAGAAACATATGTAGTACAACATAAAATGATAAGCTCAATCTCACTAGTGATGAGGTACTACACATTAATTGTGAGAATAAAGATTATTTAGTATGGTAATATCACTAATTATAAATATCAATTCAACAATTATGTAATATTTGCACTTTATTCTCTTTAAGTTTGTTACAATCCTACGTACATATACACAATAAGAGAGACACACTTTAGATGCATATTAAAATAACACGCAAAATAGGAATTGCATTTTACTACTCAAATAATATATGATTTGGAAGTTCCAGTTATTTTATCCAATGACTAAGTAAATAGTTAGTTTCAAAGGATGATTAATTGTCTCAGCAATCGAAAGGTTTGATGTTTGTGCAAGAAAGTAAACAAAGCAATAAAAATAGGTGGAGAGTTCAAAGATAGAGAAGTCTCAAGGGTACAGTAGTAACTGAAATAGATTCCCTAATTTATATATTCAATCTACGGTTCCTATGAAAGCCAACTATACCGGTTAAGCAATTAACTCACTGTTAAGTTATTGTTAATTGCCCTAATTTAATGCACTACCCAAAAGCAATTGTCATGCAAACGTATCAAACAAATAGGCATGAAGCATTATAGAGGCTACCTAAGAAATATTTCATTATTTAAGCATAGGGCTAGTTGTAAGGATATGAAGCTAATCCTAAAACCTCCTACCCGACTTGAACCTTAAAATCGACCTAAAAACCAACAATTGACCTTAAACTCATCTTGAACCCTAAAATGGGCCATAAACACTAAAATCGACCCAAAACCCTAAAATCAGACATAAACCCTAAAATTGGCCGAAAATCCAAAAATCAACCCTCAATCTTACCTGAAGCCTAAAATCGGCATAAATCCAAAAACCAAAACTAAACCAAACTTGAACCCTAAAATCGACCGGAAAACCTAAAATCGGCCCCAAACGTCTAATATTGACCCTAAATTTGACATGAATCCTAAAGTCGTCAGAAAAATCTAAAATTGACCATAAACCCTCAAATTAATGATCCAAAACCTAAAACCGGGTTTTCAGCTGAATTTAGGGTTCTTAGCCGATTTTAGGCATTTCGGCCGATTTTAAGGTTCAAGTCAAGTTTAGTGTTAATTTTAGGGTTTTTAGAATAATTTTAGGTTTTAGGGTTGTTTTTAGGCTTTTTGGGAAATTTTAGGTTTTTCAGCCAAATTTAAGGTTCAAGTTATGTTCAGTGTCATTTTAGGATTTTTGGCCGATTTTATATTTCCGACCGATTTCAGGGTCCAGGGTCCAGGTCAGGTTTAAGGTTGATTTTTGGGTTTTCATCCCAATTTAAGATTTAAGTTGGGTTTAATTTTGATTTTAGGTTTTTCGGCCGATTTTAGGGTTCAAGTATGGTTGTTGGTAAATTTTAGGGTTTTGGGTTGACTTTAGTGTTTATGACCGATTTTAGGGTTCAAGTCGAGTTTAGGGTCAACTTTAGGTTTTTCGGTCGATTTAAAGGTTCAAGTCGGGTTTAGTGTTGATTTTAGAATTTTCGATCGATTTTAAGGTTCAAGTCAGGTTTAATGTCGATTTTAGGGTTTTGGGTCGATTTTAGGTTTTTCGGCCGATTTTAGGGTTTTTGGCCGATTTTACGTTTTTGATCGATTTTATGGTTCAAGCCGGGTTTAGCATCGATTTTATGGTTCAAGCCGGGTTTAGCATCAATTTTATGGTTCAAGACTCATATTCTATGGTTTTGAGACGAGCGAGTGAGAGGCGAGGGATTTTCACAATTCCATCCAATTTGAGGTGATTATAATAACCTCATATTTCATTGATTGAAATACTTCATTTAAATGCTAGTTATTTGAGAATTTCATATATTAAATACTCAAACAAGGTATTTTATTATGAAGGATTTTAAATACTCTCGAAAATTACATTCCCCTTAAATATTACTCGATCCAAACACAACTTAATGTATATCCTAGCATGCGCATCCTCTCATCTTCTTCTCGAGCCCTCCTAGCTTCATTCTTAGCACGAAGTTTTGCCTCAATTTCAGCTTGGAGCTCATCTCCAAATCCTCTGGAGTTCATCCATGGCTGCATGTACCATTCTTCTTTCTTTTGCAAGAAGGGAATAAAATGTACGGTATATCAAAAAATAATGAAGATTAACAATGTCTCGCATACACTCAAAACTAGGATCAGAAGCACCAACACACCATAAAATTAAAAAAAATGTTTTGAGCAATAAAAATTAGCTTACACTGATATAAACAAAGGCACAATCTCTGATAGTGGCACTAAAAACTCGATAACTTCTACGCAAGTATACTTAATTCTTACGTAGCAGGAAAAGATCGAACACATGAACTGTGGTTGTTTATTACCAATGTTCAGTAATTCGATTACTAAAAGAACGATTAAAGTGTTTTTTTTTTGCAAATTCAATATTGCAGAATGAAAATAGAAAACAAATTAAATAGTTATTAAAAAACAATGAGTAAAACATACTAGGGATTTGATTTCGTTAACTACTCTCTATGTTTTAATGCACTCAAATTATATATAGGAATTCAATTCAATTCATATATGGTGTTTTCCTTATTTATTCACTTACAAATCCCTTAGTCAAGTAAACCTATTAATTAAATAGTGATATCTAATCCCTTAGTACCTAGTCATATTCTATCAAATATGAAGCACAATAATCTGGCAAACAAGGTTAGCCAAACATGGCTACCACAGACATAATTAAAGATGAAAAGCTTAGAAAAATATGTTTACAAGCCCTAACAAAGCTTAAAAGTCTTCTCCTAGCCATTTCGTTTAGTTCCACAATGTATAAGATCTCTAAAAAAACTAAATCGTCATTCTTAAATGCTAAAACTCGAAAAGTTCCGAGTTTTGTTCGTTGAAACTGGTGTGACCGCACCACAAGACCAGTGCGGTCGCACCCAACTTTCCAACATTGGGCTCCTATTGTAAAATGGCTTGTGCGAGTTCGTGCACTGTTGGATTTGGATGGAATTTTAAAATGTTAGTCATAACACATAGAACTTCAATTTGAATTGTCACATAGTGCAACACCAACCCTTCAACGAAACCTATAAATCGGCTAACCACGAAAAAAAACATTAAAATACCTAATAAAAGCTAGAAAATCCTAAGATGAACTTAAAAAATTACAAGGCTTAATAGCTCTTTTGGTCCCTCACTTATCACGATATTACATTTTTGGTCCCAAAAAAAAATTAGCACTTTTGGTCCTCCACATTGCTTAATTTTTTGCAAAAATGATCCCTAATAGTAGAGCTGGGCGAATTGGCCCGCGCCCGCGGGCCGGCCTGCTTAACCCGCAGCCCGCGCGGGCTGTGGCCCGGTGTTTGGTTGCCCGTTTAAAAGCGGGCCTACGCGGTCTAGCCCGCTCAACCCGCGAGTTCAAGCGGGTTGAACCGCGGTTTTGCGGGCTGGACCACATTACAAAAGTTTAAGACACCAAAAGACAAAAGTCCAACCCATTCCTCTCTCTAAAATCTGATTGCATTCCTAAATTAACAAACCCTAAATTACTTTGGTTCCTCTCTCTCTCAAAAACATGTACGCTCCCTCTCTTCCTCAAGTCTCAGCGCCAGCAGCCACTCGCCCACCGCGCCACGCCGCCGCGCCGCCGCGCCACCGCACCTCTCGCCGCATCAACCAGGTTTGCTCCTCCTCTCTTATCTCTTTCCCCTTGTCTACCTAAAGCCTATAATTTCAACGTTATGTATTGTTTGGTACTTTAATAACACAGCACACAATTGGTTTCATTTACAATACACAAAGATTTCCTTGTGTAAGATTGCACAAACCTAATTTTATCTGCTAGTGTAGGTTTTCAACAGGTAACTTGTTTTTACACTTTTGGCCCACATTTACTAAAAATTCTAAGTATGATCCCAAGCAACATTTCAGATAATTCGATGTTTATCCTAAAGTTTTCAAATTTTGATTATGATCCTCCACCACATTCAGGCTCTCCAAGTTCTGAATCCTTATCCTATTCACTCATCGCCTTTCTCTGAGAATCACCGCCATCAACGGGTCGCACCGCTTCCTATACGACAACCTTCTCTGCACCGCAGTGAAGTCGCAACTGACCCCGGAGTCACCGGAACTCCCAGCTTGGGTCAAGTTCTCCGACAACCCACCCCCTCTCGATTCAAACGCCGACTCTGTAATCCCTTCCCTCGTTCACTGGGTCGATGCCCACATCCTCGATGTCAAAACCAAATTCGCAACTCAAGCATTCAAACAAAATTGTTTCGATTTTTGCTTGTATTTGAGCATGATGGGGATTTATTTTTGGTGATTGTTGGGTTTGGTTTCTGATTTGGCTTCAAAACTGAGAGGCTGGGTTGTGGTTTAAGTTTCTGCTATGGTTGGTTGTGGGAGGCGTGGAGGGAGATTGAGAGGGAGAGAAGGGTGGAAGGGGGTTGGGGTTGCTGGGTATCTTGTTTGGGATGGATGTTTGGGTTTGGATGAATTTCAGGGGAAGGGGAATTTGCCTATTGCAATTGTTATGGGAATTGCAGCGCTTGCTGGCTTGTATTTCGATATGAACAACATATACTAGGCTCAATGTACAGTTGCTGGCCCCTTTATCATATGCCTGAAACATGGAGTTTAATTTCTCTGTTTTATTTTTTCGTTTTGTTCTTTCTGTTTAGCAGTCATAATGGCCAACGATCCAATAAATAAATGGTACCATTAATTTGAGAGAGAAGATTGCTTTTGTTTAGCAATGTAATTATAACTTAAAGAATTTTCCTTTCTATTAATGGTGGCAGTACATTTCTATAAAAAAAAAGGGATGAATATCTGTCTGAAATGTGATTTTGGGATTTGAATGATTTTCTGAGGGAATTTCTGGGGAAGTGATGAATATCTTTTTGGACAGGTGATCAACTTTCGAGGAAGGGATGAATTTCTGGTTGAAATACGATTATGGGTTCATTTTGTAGAAATTATAATAGATATGGGTCAAAGTAGAGTTTATAGAAAATGTGGGCCAAAAGTGTAAAAAAAAAGAATGACCTACTGAACCTACAATAGCATGTAAAAGTAGGTTTATGCAACCTTGCACAAAGAAATCTTTGTGTACAGTAAATGAACCCCACACAATTAGCCTTACTTTCTGCTAGTGTTTTGTATAATTATGATTGTATCTTCAATCGTGTTTTTATTTATTTATTATTTTACCTATTACTGCAATGAAAAAATGAAAATTTGATATCTTGTGTTGCTTACATTCTTTCTGTTTTGCTCTGGTTACTTGTAACTTAGTTTAGAACTCAACTTTTCCATTGCTTAGTTTTGAACCGTCTGGTTACTCAAATATTTTTAATTTAGTTTTAAATTGCATTTTTATTATTTTTTAATTTGGCTTGTGGCCCGCGGGCCAGCCCGCTTATCCGCGGGGGCGGACCAGCGTAATAGAGGCCCGTTTAAATGCGGGCCTACGCGGGGCGGTCTAACCGCATACCCAGCTCTACCTAATAGGGACTAAAATGGTAAAAGTGTGCAAATGTGAGGGACTATTTTGCTAATTTTTTTCTAGAGGGACCAAAAGTGCAAAATTGTGATAAGTGAGGGACCAAAAGAGCTATTAAGCCAAAAAGACAAAAAATCATGAAATACGATTAAAGTGCCTTTAAATAACTAAAATACCTAATTTACCTAATAAAACAAAGAGAAATTAGAAAGAAAACTCATTCAGAATCACGGGTCAACAATAACTCATCATCGAATTTGCATTGTGGCAGGCAGGCAGCCAATATAAGCGCCAGTCAAGGCTGACGCTACATTCATTTAAAAATAGTATTTTGAAATTTAGTTAATTACCGATCGTATTATGGATTCGACCTGTCGTATCGACACAAAAAAAAGGACCATATATTCCTTCATCTTATCAAATGTTTAGTGTCGGTTTATGACGACCGTTATGACTGATTACCTTGTTGTTGCTAGAGTCATATGAGTCCTCTAACATGCCATTCCCTCTCACGCAAGAGCTTTTTTGAGCTTGCTCAATTGGACTTGAAGCATGGAGCAAGCACAGACCCAATTATACAATGTGCTAAAATTCATTTTTTAATAGAAGAATTGAGGGCAGAAATCTAGACGGTTTAATCATAGCGGCTCTTGATGTCGCAATAGATATGAGTGAAAGAAGGATGAGGAGACGACGTGTGTGATTCAACCTAGCTTCTAGAGACCCTACTGATGGACGACGGTTGCTGGCAACCCGACTCCGAGTACTGGCCTGCCGAAGCAGAGGTCGGACGTGTAATTATGCACGGAGGAGGCGACGAAACGTGGAGGTGAGTTGTTGCGCGTGGAGGTGTTTGGCGACGCGCACAGTGGTGGTTGTTTACGGTGAGTAATCACAAACAAAATGAAGTTCCAAAGTTTAAGAAACTCAACATCGAAATAGTGATGACAAAAGTCAATGATTGAATCTCCTCTGATACCATGTAAAATCTCTAATATCATGGTATCAGAGCAGATTCGATCATTGACTTGTGTGAAGAAGAGAAGAGGAAACGGAATGCACAAAGAATTACATAGTGGATGATTGACTTTATTAAAAGATAAGATACTTACACATATAGTAATGGATAAACTCATAATCATAATTAAATAAGAGAACAATGAAATAAATCCATCTAAAAAATAATCCAAACTGCCTTAATTACTTTAATATAATACTCATATATTATAAGATACTATAAAATATGATAAAAAAATTCTGAGATAATGAGATATCTTTTTAATATTCTAATAGGCACGGTTAGTCTAATAAATAAAAAATCACCTAGTCTTAGTCGAAAATGTACATGATTGAAGTTTATCAAAACTTACATTTTGTTTGGTAGAGAAAAGAGAGATAGAAAAGAGAGTAGAGAAGATAGAAGATAAGTAGAGAGAAATAGATAAGAAGTATAGTAAATTTAATATGTTGTTTGATATGATAAAAAGAGAAGAGAGAATGAAGTGTAAAGTAGCTTTTTAGTGTAAAGGACAATTTTATCCTATTAATATATATTAAAATATAGTGGTAGATAAATCTCATTTAAGCTAGTTAAGGACAAAATGGTAAAAAAAAAGAATGAAAGAGATGCAACTTGCTTTTCTCCTCAAATATGAGAGATTGCTAAAAGGTGTGGATAATCTCTCTCTCTCTCACCAAGCAGGTACCAAACCAATAATGTTTGGTGCCCCATCCATTTCCACCTCCACCTCTTTTAGATGTGAAGAGAAATGAGAAATACTCCCTTCGGTCCTATTTATAAGCAACAAAAAAAAATTCACATAGTTTAAGAAATTTAGTTAAACTAGATAAAATGCTTTAAATATGTCTTAAATCAAAATAAACTTCCAAAATTACCCTTTGTTATTAGTGTTGGAAAATGGGAAAGAGAAAGAATAATTAATGAGACACTTTTTACAAGTTAGAATTAATAAGGGCATCATTGGAAAAAAATAATTAATATAGCTCAAACTTTCATTTGGTTCTTATAAAAAGGACCAAAATTTTTCTTCTCTTTCATGCTTATAAATATGACCGGAGGGAGTACAAGTGATATGACATGTGATGTGACAGAAAATGCAGAGAGAATTAAAAAAAATGTGTGGAAAAAAGATAGAAGAGATAGCGAGGTGTGAGTATATCATTACTCGGTACCAAACTGTTGAGAAGAAAAAGGGCACAACTTGATTCAGACAGTACGATAGAGCGAGAAAGCACGAATAAACCACACAGAAACTTTGTTCACGCAGTTCGGCCAATTGAGCCTACCTCTGCGGCTATAGAGTAGCTATAGCTCTCTTTATTGATTCTCAATAATCAATTGTGTTTACAATAGCAATTTCTCTCAACTCTCTAATTGTGTCACACATCTGCAATAGCATTTTCTCTCAACTGTCCAATTGCTGTGTACCCTCGCACACCGCTAAATTGCAGCGCACTTGCACACCGCCCAATTGCGGCGCACTCCGCACACACCTGGTGCACACTAGCACATGGCACACTTTTATTGTTAGAGATCTTATCTATTTATAGGACACTACTAACTCTAGTATTACAAGATAAGATAATCTAAACATCTTATCTAAACCCATTAGATAAGATAGAGTCTTATCTTAACCCATAAGATAAGATAGAGTCTTATCTAAACCAATAAGATAAAATCCCTCTAACCCAATATCACAATCCCCTTAAATCAAATTCAAATAACTGATAAGATAATGAGTCAATCCCAACAATCTCCACCTTGGCGAATTCTCGAACCCTCGTGAAGATCAACTGCTCAGCTTCTGAATCCTTATTTCCGGGACTGTGTTCTCCATTAAATCAAATCCTAATAAACTGAATATTTGGCCTCAAAATAAAATCTGTGGGCCCCAGATTTTCCTAATGAGCCAATTCCCAACAATCTCCACCTTGGCGAATTCCAAACTCCCTTGTGATGATCTGTTGCTTCAGTTTCTTGAATTCGATTTTCGGGATTGGTGGTGACTGGCTTGGTCAACATGTCCGCTGCACTCTGGCACTCGAACTCCACCTTACTCAACACCTTGTTCTGTGTCTGTTAGATCCGTCAGTTTCTCCTCTCGCTGACTTCTGCAATCCCCATGGCCTTTATCAGCAGCGGAAGATATCCAACCTCGCACCGCCGTTAGCTCCACCGTGAGAAACGGAACACTCCACCTGACTACACCGTCAATGGATACTTTCGGCACACCAGCCTCGGTCCCGCGAACCTGGCTCTGATACAAATTGATGAGAAAAAAAAAGGGCACAACTTGATTCAGACAGTACGATAGAGCGAGAAAGCACGAATAAACCACACAGAAACTTTGTTCACGCAATTCGGCCAATTGAGCCTACCTCTGCGGCTATAGAGTAGCTATAGCTCCCTTTATTGATTCTCAATAATCAATTGTGTTTACAATAGCAATTTCTCTCAACTGTCTAATTGTGTCACACATCTGCAATAGCAGTTTCTCTCAACTGTCCAATTGCTGTGTACCCTCGCACACCGCTAAATTGCAGCGCACTTGCACACCGCCCAATTGCGGCGCACTCCGCACACACCTGGTGCACACTAGCACATGGCACACTTTTATTGTTAGAGATCTTATCTATTTATAGGACACTACTAACTCTAGTATTACAAGATAAGATAATCTAAACATCTTATCTAAACCCATTAGATAAGATAGAGTCTTATCTTAACCCATAAGATAAGATAGAGTCTTATCTAAACCAATAAGATAAAATCCCTCTAACCCAATATCACAATCCCCTTAAATCAAATTCAAATAACTGATAAGATAATGAGTCAATCCCAACACAAACACACGGAAGTTATCTCCATCACGCGGATCTCTCTCCTTGGACAATCTCTCTTCACTATACTTCTGCGTTACCAAACACAGTGTTAGTGCTCAAAGGATCTGAGGCATATCAGCTTGTAGGACCCATCTTCACGTGGAATCACGTGTCATAGTTTCTAATCCTTGATTATTTAGCTTAAAAATTGTTAACAACTTGAATGCAACATTCCAAAGCTAAAGTCGAAATGTGGACGGGGTCATCTCTTTATCCAATAATTACAAACTCTATCAGTATTATAGTCTACCACATGAATGGCCATTATAAAACAAATATATTCTCCTCAAGCAATCAACTAGTAATTTATTGAAAGGAATCCACTAAGCTTGCATTAATGAAATGTAGACCACCCATTAAACCATCTTTTTATGCAAATTAAAGTGAGTTTTAGAATTAAATAACTTGTTATGGTGGGGTAGATTCAAACATCTCCCGGAAAATGTTGGCTTTACTCTCAATCCATATTTCCAGTTGATTTTTGTCATGGATTACACATCTCTTTTGCCCAATGAAATTCTGTTTAACCTAATTTTCACAGAGCTCAATTAGCTCCAAATAGTATTTTCCTAAAGGCAAATATTTTCTATAGAAGTTTTGATTAATCTTTGTTAGATGGTGTCAACAAAAGGGTGTACGTTGTTAATTGAATGTGGCTCCACATGTTTATCAAATTCTCAAGCGGTCTTTGCTATGCCTTCATTATGTTGGAGACTTTTCACGTGGCAATCGTCGTATTCTCCTCTCTACTTATAAATCATGTTGTCCAAAATATCAAAGCTAGGGTGGAAGTTCATGCATCTTTTAACATCCCATTATGCCGAAAGTTGAAAATTATATATCTACAGACATTTTGAAGTGAAATATAATTTAATACTGTTTTTAATCTGAAAACAATATACTGGTTTATTGGTAAGTAAATTAAATTGTTATTAAGATGTGAACACAAGTTCGAATCTTAAAAAAGACATTTGTTGGAGGGATATGCAATCGTCAACGAAAAAAAATTAACAAGCAAATTTATGTATATTTCCCTGCTATCTGATTTATATCTAGACACTCCTTGAAATTTTGTGACAGGAACAAAGTGAGATAGCTAGGCCAACAAATTGCCAGCTTCAAATGTAGAACATGGATATGGAGTGCATGTTTTGCTTTTGGAACATTGTGCTGGAGCTTTTAAATGCCATATCCATCATCATCATTTCCCCTTTTTTGGCTTTATTTATCTTGCTTAATAATATATTTTTGGGGTTGTGATTTCCTTAATTTTTAATTTTATTATCTATACCACACCATGTGTCAGCAGTCGGGTACATAATTACTTTATCCAATCTGATTTTAAAAAAATACTAGAATAAAGAGAAAAAACACAAGCAATGAGATATGGGAGTTAAACACATAATTTATGGTTAATGGTGTCAATAATATTCAAGTTGGCAGTTAATCAATTTATTGTTGGAAAATAGTATTGTTATTAGAGACTTCATCCATGAGACATCAAATCTGCACCCATAAATTGTGACGGTTTAGAGTTAGTAATAAAAAGTCATACAATACTCTCCCGTTCAAGAAAGATTGTTATTTTAGACTTTCTTTCAATATTTTAAAATGTTTGTTGTTTTAGAAAGTCAATACAATTTTTGCTAATTTTTTCCATCATACCCTCATTTAATAAAAAATTTCTCATTTATCACCTCTCATATCAACCAATTATAACTCTTTTCTATTAACTACATTCGTCTCTATCTAAGTAGAATTTAATTGTTGCACATAGTACTAGTGAAATTAAATAAGGATACCGTAATAACATTATACTATCAATATTAATTGTCATTTCTTAATCTTTGTGCCACAATCTTAAACAACAATTTTTATGAAACGGAGGGAGTAAGTCATTTGTTTTTTTTTTTTGGTTACCGTAAGAGTCAATTTACAAATAGCCCGACCTTTTAATGCTTATTGTCATCCCCAAAATGCATTTTTCTTTTAAACCACATTTATTTTTCATTGAACCAATCATGTTTAAGTTATGTTTAAGTTGGGATAATTACTTGCTTGACAAAGTTTTCCCTACACATGGTTAAATACTTAAATATATATATTCACATTTGAAACCCGCTTTATTTGAGTTTTGCATTGAACGGCGATTTAGTTTAAAAAATACAAACATAGACCAAGAAAAGTCCTGTGTTCCGTCGCATAAATCATATTCAGTACGTAGTGTATGACTTCATCATTGTATCAATTCTTTATCTACCACTATAATAGTTAAAAAAAGATGTGACTATCAGCTACTTACTACATAGCTTATAAAATCATCCTAACAAATATAAAAATATTGAATGACGTCTCGCTTGATTTATTCAAGCCACGCGAGAGTTTTTGGTGATATTTTCTTCATGTCCGTGTTAGGCAATTTCACTCATGACTTGATAAAAATTTGGTTAGGGTAAAATATGTTTAGTCTTTTAAATTAGTGAATTATTAATTTTAATCTCTTTTTAAGGTTTTCGTTGCCTTAAGATAATGTGTTACTGATTTTGATCGTCCGCCCATTTTTATGGTAGCTTAAATCGCTACTAGCACATTTTGTGGCAGTTTTTGTGCAATAATGATAATTTTCAAACCGCCACAAAATATGTTAGTAGCGGTAATGGATGGAATCAAAATTAATAATTCAATATTTTATGATGACCAAATCAACCAAAAAGTTAAAGAGAGGCCAAAGCCAACAATTTATTATTTTAGGATATTTAACCCTTTATGAAAAACCTCAAAAAAAAATTTGGCGTAAAGACCACAAATTGAATGTGATAATGTCTATATCTACACAAACAAAAGGCTGTTGTTGTGTTTTGCCTATACACAAACAGTCTATTTCCCAGCCTTTTTCGAACATTCTAAAGAAAAGTTCACGATTTTTTTTTTCAAGAAAAGCCCATCTAGTATGGTTGAAATCCAAGTCCAAGATCTAATTTTAGTAAATCCACAACTCGAGTAAAATCAACCTTTGTTACGACCAAAAACAAATTATTAAGAGTTAAAGCAAAATAGACCCCTTAGGCTAGTGGAAAAATCATTCCTTGGAGTTGCTTCCTTTTCCCTCATTTAGAATTCTCTCTTGGGAAAATCATTTGATCCACAGGCCTCTTCTCTCTCTCTCTCTCTCTATCTCGCGACTCTCTCTCTCTTCTCTCTGGAAAAAAACTCAAACCTTCTTCTTGAAAATCAAATGGTAAGGAGCACTTTTTGAAGAACGAGGTTCGTGGTTGACTTGAAGATCTTCATCACGTTCTTGCTTTTGTTGATTATCTTCTTGTGTTTTTTATAAGAGGTACTTGTTCAATCTTCCCTAAAGTGTTAATCCTTCTTAGAGTTGTTTCTAGGGTTTGATCTTCAAAAACAAGAAATTCTCTCTCCATTTTGTTAGAAGGCGTGACTTAGAAGCATGATTAGGGTTAGGAGTTTGTTTTTTGAAATATAGTTATTTTCTTACTCATTATAAGTTGTTAGTGATGAATGAAATTTATATATATATATATCATAAATTTTTAAACAAGAGTTTGAATTAATTAAATAGGGATATTATGGTAAGAAGAGTAGTGGCAAGCGCAAAGAGAAACAAACAATCCCATAAACAAAGAGGCTCGCACGATCTGGATGTTGAGCGTTCCATTGTTGAGACACCGATATCATAGTCTTTGTCTTCGTCCTATACTCAGCAAGATGGATGCCATGAAGACAAACTACATAAAATACTTCTCAAGGACCGAACACAACAGAGAAAGGAAATGTGAAAACAAAAACATCAAGGATGATCGAAGGCGCACAACGACGAACGAACATAAAACAACATGACCACAGACGTGCTGGAAGGAGGGACTGCATGAACCTGCTCGCCCTCGCAACCAGGGACGGACCCACGTTGGAAGGGATGGGGTCAAATGCCTCCACGTCATTTTCACTTTTGTTGCATACCATACTGTTTTTTCTTGGTCAACTTCCATACTTTACTATGTAAAATACTACAATGCCCCCACCTACTTAATGAGTGCCCCCATACTTTTACAGTTTTACCTTTTGTGCCATTAAAGATGAACTTTTGTTACGTCTGATCCACATTTTGCTTTAGTTTTCCATTGAACAAAACTAATGTCCAAGGAATCATAATCATCACAATAGATACTGTGGTTCTAGATTGTTTTTTTTGGTATTTGCCTTTGATATTTTCATTTTGTCTTTTTTTGTTTTGTTATGTGTTTGTTTTTCACATATTCTATATATCTACTGCCGCTTAATAAAATTTTACTATGTGAAATTCTGAAACTTAATTGAAAGTCACTTTATGTACATATTTTAAATTTTATAGGGGTAGGTTTTTTTTTATGCTTTTATACAGTTAGGAGTGGGAAATTAATTATGGTTATGTGATTTTAATTGATCAAAACTCTTAGTCCCTAGAATAGTGTCTTATTATGTCCTTCATCAATTAAATATAAGCTATAAATGTCATATCTATGCAATTTTTTATTTAATGTGTCACAATTTCATTGTTTGGGATAAAAAAAAGACACAATTTAAAAACTAAGTATCACTTAATCCAATTTTAACTAGACTAGTGTTGAGAATGAAAAATTTGTGCAATGTTTTCAAAATATGAAAACTCATAATGAAAATAATTATGATGTTTATTCAAACTTCTATTTGTTATATTTTTACTTAAAATTTATATGTACATATTGCCCCCACAACATGAAATTCCTGGATCCGTCACTGCTCGCAACCATCATTGGAGCCTAGACTGCCATGAGAAGCTTCTTCCGTGGCTGGACTGCAAGGACCAACAGAATTCCAACAGAGCGCATCTCCATATAAGCTAACTACATATGTTATGATCAAATTTTGAAACAAATTAAAATGCAATAATTCTTTTGTGCTTGTTTTTCTTTTTTGAATATCATTTGAGAGACAATATTGTCTGAGTTGAGAACATGGGTCATTATGTGAAGTTATATGACGTATGCACGAATTGACTAAGGGCCTGTTTGGTATAGCGTTGAAGACTCCTAACGGGCGTTGCGTTTGAAATAACGTGGTTCACCTCTGATTTTTACCTGTTTGGTTTGGCGTTTTTGGAAACGCACCAACGCAGATCAGCACCAAAACGGCGTTGGACGAGAAGCGGAAAATTGGAGCGGTAGCGTCTGGCGTTCGCGTTAGAGAATTAAAGGCAAGCCATAATTTTTGGCTTTCACCAACCTGGGCTCCCCTACACCTGCGAATTGCAGCTGTGGTTTGAGAGAAAGAGGAAAGCAACAGTGAAATAGCAAACGAAGAAGCAAAGAGGAAGATGCAAGGTCTCTTAAACCAAATTGAATTAAAAGTTGGTGTCCGTGTATCTTTTTTTTGACAGGTGGTGTCCCTGTATCTTGTTTCCTTTTTATTATTTTATTTTATTTTTAGTAATGAAAATTGAAAAATATTCATAATAAAGAAATAGTATAATTTATGATTTTATTATATATAATTTATTTGAAACTATATTTAATAATATAAATATAATTTATTTTTTTAATTATAGTGCCAAACATGAGTTCAATTAATATCATCCAAACGATATTCATTTTTTTTAAATCACGTTTGTTACAAATCATCCAAACATAAATCACGTTTACTCAAACATAATTTTACTCAAAATCATTTTAACAAAATCACGTTAATTCAAACACCATGTTTCTAACGGGATGCCAAACGGGCACTAAGAATAAAGGAAATGATCTTACTAAAACACAAATTTATCTTTTTGGTTTAACCCCAAATATTCTCTCTACTAAGGCAATCTTATTTGAACAAATATGGTAAAAGTTAAAAGTGTCTCATGATAAAGATTAAACTCTCAATCTAGAGAGTACAAACAACCATTTTTAAGCATACTATCGGCATCTTGAGTAAAAAGACAGATTAAGAAAACAAAAACAAAGCAGTCATAGCTGAGGATATTTTAATTATAAAAAGGCTTTGGGCCCTGATCGTTTGGGTGGTGGTGAATTGTAAATGAAGTGAATGGGTCCACGTGAAAGTGACAAAGTGTTCCATTTACGTGCCCAGATTCATGCATGGTTTCGTAGTCTATTATACAAACAAACAACTGGCCCATGCCACGGAATGGAGTTTTAATTTCTCATATATTCCTGTTGACTTAAAGCAAAATATTTCAAATTTTGTATTTATAGAAAAATAATCACACACACACACAGATATATATATATATATATATATATATATATATATATTTTGATTTGCAACAATATAAATTAAATAAAAAATTTAATGTCGATGTAGTGGAACTTCTTATACGTATACGTAGTTTAAATTTAGATTCTAAGGAAAATTTTAAATAATTTGATAATAACAACATTTGTAAGTCGGTTAATAAATTTTATGCAGATAATATTTTCAAGTTGGGAAAAAGGAATTTACTATTTCAGTCAAGACATTATCATTCAAATGTTCCATGAGATCTTAACTTACGAAAAATGTCAAATTTATCTAAGTTTTACCAGAAGTTAGTTTAAACTAAAAAATCAGCAATGTTTTTACTTGTTGATAGATTGATATATATGTCTTGTTTCAACACTTCATGTATCTACATCTATAGAGAAAACTTTTTATGTAATGAAATTTATTTATACTCGGCTTTGCAACAAGATCGATGATGATCATCTCATAAATTGCTGAAAAGACCGTTGATGTAAGAATAGCTAAATCTAGTACTATGAAAAAGAACTAAAATTTGTATTTAATATTTTTATTATTTAAGGTTTATATATAATATTCATTGACACTTTTATCATTATTTCATTGCGGCCCTCCAACAAGAAAATCCTAGATATGTCCTAGACGCGGGTGACCCAAAACACCAATGGATCAACACTGAAGACCATCAAGAGTTTTAGACAGCACATTTTTACCAAAAAACCTTAAGACATTTAGTTATAAGTCGCACTCTAATATTGTCTTCATTTCACTCATTCTTAAGTCTTAACCGATGTGATATTCCTACTCACAAATAAATTTCCGTCATTCTTCTCTTTTGCTCATTCTCAAGTCTTAATTGATGTGAGACTCCAACTCAATTAATTTTTTGACATTCTTCTCTTGAAGTGTGAACCATCATCCTAGCCACACCAAGAAGTGACCCTGATACCACTTGTTAATTTGGGAGACATAAAGAGCCCAAAGCACTGATAAACCAACACCAAATATCACCAAGAGATTTGGACACCACGTCTTTATCCAAAGCCTTATGGCATTGACGTTATGGGTCACGTTTCTTATATTGTCTTTACTTTGCACATTTTTAATTAATCAATGTGGAACTCTAACTCATGCACTTGAATTCTCAAAAAGAAGAAGCTAGTAGGAATAACTTTTGAGTTGGAAAAAGTGATGCTAAAAGGTTTGAACATGAAATAAAAAAATGCTGTTATATGTGCTATTTTCTGTAATCATTTGATTCACATTTTTGTTTCCCAATATTCTTATTATAGGGATGTGCTGAAGATGCATGTATCACAATTGAAACTACATACACACATTACAGTCACAAAATAAGAAAAAGAAGCTAATCTGTATAAAAAAATTCTTATCAAAGATCTCTAAGCTCAAAATCTTGCTGGGAAATTGAAGCCTGAGAGTTCTCTGTGCTGCTGCTACTTCTTCTATCAACAATGTTAATGGAATTTCATTACTCTTTTTCATGATGTTGCAGTGCTTTTAACAGTTGCAACATGCCATGCTCACATGACTTTATTTCCCTGCATCAGGATTCTTCTGAGTTCACCTGCAATTCCTTGCAACAAGACCGGCTTCCGGATAACTCCATTGATGCCGGCTTGCTTGCATCTTTCCCACAAACCTTCTTCGGCACTCGCTGTCAAGGCGACAATCATAGGCCAATTCCGGCTCCTGAACTTCCGAATCCTCGTGGCTACTTCAAATCCATCTAAATCAGGCATGTGAAGATCCAAGAGAATAACTTTAAAGGAAGATCCAATAACACTGAGGCATTCAAATCCTGAAGAAACAGATGTAACAACACAGCCTAATTTCTGAAGCAACCTTTGTGTCACTGCTCTGTTCACATCGTCACTGTCTGCCAACAAGACTTGCAGACCTCTGAAGAAAGCATTTGAATTGGAAGGCTCAGAACTCTCACCAGGCTCTGGTATGGCTACTGAAATAGACTGCCGTAATTGAAGCCGAAGAGAAAGGGTCATGACTTGTGGAAAACCTTGAGAATTTGGTGTTAACCTTATGTTCCCTTGCATCATCTGAAAACAACATAGTAGACACAAAAAGAAAAATCAATGGGGAGAAAGATAATTTCAAGAACTCAAACAACTACTTCAACATTTCCAACAATGAAATAAAGAAATAATAATGGGACAATTTCAAATGTGCTTGTGCTATTTAACACACACCGCATGCATCACATCCAATCTGCAAGAGCTATGTAAGTCACAGGTTAGCATAACAGAATCTCCTCAATTACAATTACTCAATAAATGGAGATCTTGAAAAGCATTCCAAATGTTAAAAAAAATACAAAAGAAAGAAACAGTGCTCCTTGAAAAATAGATATTCAAATTCAAAATATTTTTGTCATAACAAATAGATAAAAACATCCATCCTGGTTAATCATTTGGAGGATACCAAAAAGAAATTTACTCTTTGAATCCTTAGCTAATGAAGGCTTGAACCAATGAAGAAAATAGCCTCCAACCAAAATTTTAAAGTATTATATATACAACATGAATAAAGATGAAAACCAGCATCTTAATGAACTTAATGAGCCACACAAACAACCAATGTTCCAAAACTCACCTGGATTATCCTCTTGCAAATGCTGAAGCTCAACCTTTCCTCAACTGAATCACCAAAATGCTTCCAGCCCACAAGCTGCCCGGTAACTGAAGTATTCAATTCAGAATCACTATTACTCATCCCTATCTCAAATCTAATATGCACATCCCCATTAGAAGAGCTTGGTCTCCATGCTGTCCATCCCTGGTCATTCCTTCCTTGACTTCCTGTTTCTGCGAAAACTTTAAGTACAAGAATCCCACCCCCATGGTTACCATCAATGACATTCCCAACCATATGCAAAATCACCTGAAATAACCTCCTTTCATCACCTAAAACATTGTCTGGCAAAGACTTATCAATCTCGACTCTAAAACCTAAACCCCTAAAAACACACAAGCACTTCACAAGGCAAGCTGCTTCTTTTATCATGCTATGCAACCCGAAAGGTTTCATCTCCAAAGGAAACCTTCCGTCATCCCTATCCGAGCTGTCCATGGCATCATTCATCAAATTTGACAGGACAATGCTAGTCCTTAGCATTGAATCCACAATAAGTTTCTGTTCACTCTTCAAATTCTCATCTTGTAACATCGAAAGCAAACCCAGAATTGTGTGCATTGGCCTTCCCATTCCACTACTCATGACCTTCTGAAATGAAGCTCTGGCCTGGCTCGCCATCATAGCGTTCATCTTCTCCTGTTGCAACGCTCGATTTTGGTCCTCCAACTTCTCCCTCATGAGTTGTGATTCTTCGAGAATCGCAGCATGCGAGAGAGCCACGGCCACCTGATCAGCAACCACCTTGATTATCTCGAGCTCTTGAAAGCTCCAAGATCTAGGCTCTCCACTAGGGAGCACCAAGACCAATATCGCATAAATCGCGGGAGTTATCTCTGGCGTTCCCCCTTTGAAATCACGAACCCGAAGCATTGGCATTCGGATCGCAGCAACTGCACCTGCCTCGCTCGAAATCCCACAACTAGCAGCCGCAAGCTCAGAGTCATAACCAATTATGTTCACTCCAGAAGTTTCCTTGATTCTCACCACATCAGGATCAGTAGTAGAGATAGAAAAGTTCCTATTCCTCTCATTCAATTCATGTGTGAGGTTCATCTCAGTTTTATCAACATTAGGCATCCATACTGCACAGTTCTGCAATCCCAGAGTTTTGGAAAGCTCAACCAATGTGGTGTAGAGAATCTTATGCCGATCAAGCGACTTCCGAATCTCATGAGTTAGCATCCTCACATACATTCCAGTTTCCTTTTGCTTCATTATCATACCAACCTCCCTCCCAAGATCCCTGGTCTTCTTCTTCAGCATGAATTCCCTGACCTTCACTTTTAGGAGCAAAGGGATTAAAGTGATGAGGGTTATGGCAGTGGCACATGATACCAAAGCAGTGAGAGCTTTTAAGACAGTGAGTGCCACCATGACTTGGAAGGAATGTGGGCCATAGGTCCAACCATTCAGCAAATGTGTCATTCCACAGAGAACAATGAAGGCAATGAACTGAATGAGGACCCATTTGAAGGGAACATTTGTGCAACTGATGAAGTAAAGAAGCTCAATGGGGATGGAGAAGTAGGCCACAGCAATGAGGAAATCACCAACTTTCTGGCTCTCAAGAATGGTTTCAATTGTCCACCAGCTGGACTCATCATCACAGTTGCATTTGGAATATCCATGATCTGTTGTTGCATATGCACACATGAAAAGCATGCCAATTAAAACTCCAGATGCTGTTGCTTTCAACATTGATTTCACCTCCAGTATGTTGCTTGATTCTTTATTCAATCCAAAGATACAAATCAATGTGTGAAAACATGAAAGGGCATCAACCTTCAATCATTCCCAAGTTCAATTAACTTGCCCTGTCATCAAAAAATAAAACTTTAAAACCCACATCCAAACAGCAGGAAATGGAACACTCTGAGATCCCTAAACCAAACATAACAAATTAAACAAACAACAACAAAAACCTTATCCCACTAAGTGAGGTTAGCTATATGGATCACACTACGCTATTGAGTTTGATCAGATACTAGATTTTGAGGAATATTATTGATAAGGAGGTCATTTTTAACAATATTTTTTTTTAGAGAAGAAAGTATTAGGAAAATACCTATATAAAATGATCCAAACCATTCCTATCTTGTAATTTCAGTCTTAAACTTGTTTCATTCCACACAATGCCAAAGGGTGAAGAGGAGGTTTTCATCAATCAAATTGAAGATACTAACATAATAAAATCCCTTTGGTGAGAAATCCACACCCAACCCAACAAACACAACATCAAATCATAGGAAAAAAAAACCATAGTCTAACAATGTTCACCAACCAAAATCTAAATAAAGAAACAAATAAATCATACATCTAGTGATGCAGACCAATTTTTATTTTATTTTTAAATATTAGCAGAAACGCATGCAGCCCCATAGGCCATTGTTTTTTTCAAAAATAATTAAATAAAAGATTAAAATGACGTTAAAATCCAGATTGCAATCATACATTCTAAACTTAATCACATCTTAATAATCTTATCCTCACATTAAAACATCAGAAAAGACGAATCACTAATTCACTATCAACCCAATAATAATCTGTTCAACTTTCCTATCTACCAAACACTCCTAACACCCATATATATTACTTTACACATTTAACAAGTGCACCCCCTACCCACCGTCACCTCCTTCATCGGGAAGAACACAAAGCAGCATGCAACCAACCCCACCATGTATATACAAATATATATATATATATATATATATATATATATAGAGAGAGAGAGAGAGAGAGAGAGAACCTGGCTGAGTGTGCAGAGAAATCAAGCTATCTCGTGCCTTGTAAACCGGTGAAACAGTGGGTGAGACCCTTTGTGTGGAACAAGGAGGAGAAAAATGAAGTGTTGTGCTTCTTGTGTTTGCAATATGTTTTGATCCACATTTGAATCACGAGATAACATACATGATGATGTGATAGGATTTAAAGAAGAAAAAAATATAAATAAAAATTGAGTGGAAGTATAATGAAAGTGTCAATGAATTAAAACTCATCTGCTGTGTGTGTAGCAATGGTGTGTTAAGTGCAATGTGTTATTTTGAAATTGAATGAATGAATGAATGGGAAACCTCAAACCATAGAAGAGTAGCTGACTAGCGCCGTTGTTTAGTCGAGGAAGAAAAGATGAGTGATGGGTTATAGATACAAAGCGTTGAGATTGTGAAAAAAAAAGAAGATGAAGAATGGGTCCACTTATTTTCTTCAGCACAAGTTGATCCATGCACTAGTCAAGTGACCAGTTCTTTTATCACGGATGCTCGCATTAAGTGGTAAACAGCTGAATATAAAATATATTTTATGTTTTAATTATGTTAAAAGGAGTTAAATTTTCGATCTCATAGTTAAGGGATGATGTAACTGTTTTTCCAATGCAGAAAAAAAAAAAAGATGATGTAACTAATCACCACATCATATCTAGTGGGTTTTCTTAAAGAATAGTATTAATTTAGTGGTTAATGGGTCCCTTTATTACATGAAGAGTACTTGGACGCTCTTTTGAAGTAAAAGGTCTTTCTCACTCCAAAAAATATTAGTTGTTTTAATTTCCTTCAGTCTCATCCCCTTCTTCCACTATCATTATTATATTTGACCAAACAAAAAAACTATCATTATTATATGCTCATTATGTCCTTTATAATTCTTCATTTATCATTATTATATGCTCACCTATTACCTTTCTCAAATATTAAAGAAAAAACTCAATTGTATTCTCTCTCTCCCCTTTCGGTTTCTCTGTCCAATAAGACCATATACAATGGTTAAACAAAAAATGTTTTGTTTAACCCTTTTTTACCCCACTTTTTCCCTTCCCAACACACCACATTATCTTCTCTCTCCAATTCAACAAATTTTAAACAATTACCCACTTCAATGGTTTTGTTTAACTCTCAACACCCTACCCCACCACTCACCACTCACCCTACCCCACCACTTTTTTATTTCACATTTTTATTTAATTTTATATTTTTATTTTTATAATTACATAAAATTACAATTATCGATTTAAATTAAATTAAAACAATAAACACTTAACAATTTGTTTTTTTTTAAATATAGACTTTTTTTTTTTAAATATAGACTATAATTTTTTTTTCTTAACTTAAAATGCAAGACAACAAACTAAGCATACAAGAATTTATTTTATTTTCTTAAAATAAAATGCAAGACAACAAACTAAGCACACAATATCTTAAAATGCAAGACAAGGGAAAACTAAGCACACAACACACAAATAGCGTAAATAGTACGATACAAATCATCTTCAATCCTGAGACATTTTTTTGTTGAATATCTTCAACATTTTCTCCCTCTCTCTCCCCTTTCAACTAAATCCAACAACCATTAAAACACTTCAACAAACTTCAACACACTTCAACAAACAATTAAACCATCCATTGTGGATGGTCTAAGCTATACTAAAATGTATTGCAATTGGATTTAACTATTACATGTACTGGATGCAGTTGCTGAAATTATGTGTTAATCAACTTGAAGAACTAAAATTTGAAATTTAATAAGCAGTAATGATTCATGAACCACTACACAGTAAAACACCCCTAAACACCCCTTTTTCCTGCGGATTTTGCTACGGGATTTCCTGCGGATTTTTCATCGAAAAAATTTGAAGGTAAAATTTGTAAGAAAATCCGCAGGAAAGTACTATTTTCGAACGAATTTTCGCAGGTAATGATTTTGCGGCGGTTAAATAACCGCCGTGTAAACTGTAAAGTTGAAATTCCTAAATTAGGGATTTGGCCAAATAATACACTGAACTAACCACCTAAATACACATGACTAACCATAAAGCACAGAACCGTGTAAAGTTGAAATTCCTAAATTAGGGATTTGACCAAATAATACACTGAACTAACCGCCTAAATACACATGACTAACCATAAAGCACATAACCGTGTAAAGTTGAAATTCCTAAATTAGGGATTTGGCCAAATAATACACTGAACTAACCACCTAAATACACATGACTAACCATAAAGCACAGAACCGTGTAAAATTGAAATTCCTAAATTAGGGATTTGACCAAATAATACACTGAACTAACCACCTAAATACACATGACTAACCATAAAGCACAGAACCGTGTAAAATTGAAATTCCTAAATTAGGGATTTGGCCAAATAATACACTGAACTAACCACCTAAATACACATGACTAACCATAAAGTACAGAACCGTGTAAAATTGAAATTCCTAAATTAGGGATCCGAAGCAAAATCCGCAGGAAAATGGGTGTTTAGGGGTGTTTCTACTATTCAGTGGTTCATGAATCATTTTTCTTTAATAAGTGCTATTGAAGGGCATCTACTGACCAAAAAAGTTTATGATACGTTTTTTTTTCTTCTTTCTATCATTAAAAGTTATTGTTAAGCCGTGTTGTATGGTTGCTAGGGTGTAGGGCCTTTTAGGGTCCAGCCCAATTGCTAATGATATTATGTTTTGAAATGCTCCCACACTCAAGTTTTTTTTTATAAGTGGATCTACTAGTATTATTAATAAAGTACTCATTAGAACATGAGCAATGGTTGGTTGAATTTTGTTTTGTTTACCCCTTCTCAACCCCACTTTTTCTCTTTCCAACACTCAACATCATCTTCTCTCTCTTATTCAACACTCATTCAACTTTTACCCACTCCAATAGTTTTACTTAACTCTCAACACCCTACCCCACCACTCACCCTACCCCACCATTTTTTATTTCACATTTTTATTTAATTTTATATTTTTGTTTTTATGATTACATAAAATTACAATTATCGATTTAAATTAAATTAAAACAATAAACACTTAACAATTTAATATTTTTTTAAAATATAGATTATAATTTATTTTATTTTCTTAACTTAAAATGCAAGACAACAAACTAAGCACACCACAATTTATTTTATTTTCTTAAAATAAAATGCAAGACAACAAACTAAGCACACAATAACTTAAAATGCAAGACAACAAACTAAGCACACAACACACAAATAATGTAATTAGTACGATACAAATCATCTTCAATCCTGAAACATTCTAAACTTTGTCCAGATGTGCTTCACTAGATCTGCTTGCAGTTCGTGATGAACATTTGTGTAACACCCCGATTTCGGTGGCGTCACTTTAGTAACCAAAAATAAACTTAATGCGAAAAAACGTGAATATTTTTTTTTCCGATAATATAAACAAGACTAAAATAAATAAACGCAAATGCGAGAGATAGCAGAACTAAAACACAATATATATTACAGCCCCCGCTATAAGTAGCTAACCACGTCACGAGTAAACCTCCAGTGACGGGAAGTAGAAAAATGTAACGCCCGAAGGAAAAAGGTGCAATCCAAAAGAAAAAGGTAAGTGTCCGCAACACAAACCTAAAAAACGAGAGTTAGCCCAATCGGCCCGAAACAAGACCTCCTAAGTCCAACCAACTCTCTGTGATTCCCGTAAAGAAACCACACAAAAAGCTATCGGCGGGAAACTACCCTGTCCCCAAAGAAACAATTGATGTTCAGAGCTAAGACTCTACTCCTACACTAATCCCATCTCGAGGAGCTCACACTAACACTCAATCCTACATGCTAGCATGATCGTCGTCCGAATTCGAAATCCAGAACGACCTAGTCTATGTACACCATCCGTCCTCCTCTCGCGAACGCGATGCGCTCTTGTTCCAGCATCTCAGCCCTAGTTCCCCCCGAAGGGTGAACCGTCGTGAACCAGCCCGCCAAAGACATCTGACAATGGGCGTTTGTCCGCCAAAGCACACACAGAAGACGCGAGGGTCAACTCCAAAGAATTACGTAAATAATAGCACCAATAGATATAGATAAGAGAATAGCCACTTAGGCTTATAGCTAGGGATAACATCCTAGGGTTACACAATGAATATAACGACAGTAATAACACATAGCATGCATCAGATAAAATTAACAATTATCAATCACACTCAGCAACTAAGTCAGTATGCATGTTGCATGAAATGATATGACGGTTAACCCAGTTAACCAAATGCATTCCGGAAAACGGATGGACATCAAACGGATCAGCCCTAACACCAGCCACGGTGGGACCATTTCGGCCCGCGTGCCTCTTACACCACACAAAGGTAGTCAGATCAGCAGTAAACCCTAAGGTCTGCCATTTCGGTCTGCTACAAGAGACGTCTACAAACGCTCTTACACGGCATTCCGGGTCTTATGACCATTTTGGAAACCGACGAGGTCCAGAGTACGTCCTGTGTTAATACCTCATTAATGTTGCATGAATGCAGGATGATTAGTCAAACAACGTCTCCGAATCTCACTCGACACGTCGCCACGTGTTCTAGGTAAATTAAAGTCTCTAAAAGCTTACCCTAAGGTAAAGTCGATTCTGCGACAAAAGACACTTCTTCACAACAACACATAACCCACGATGATCTCCAAATCATCCGACTCATCTCAATCCGATGGTCACAACTGCTCAACGAGCACAGAGTATCACACTCTCGGAAACTAACGGTTTCCCGGACTTATCCCCAGGATAGCCCAACAACACATAGCTGCTCCAACAGCACAAGAGTATCCCGCATTCACAAGGTCTCACGCCTCAGTGAAGCTTCATGCTGTTCACGAGGTCTCACGCCTCAGTGAAGATCCATGCTTTCCACAAGGTCTCACGCCTCAGTGGAGTATCACGCATTCACAAGGTCTCACGCCTCAGTGAAGCTTCTCGGCTCATCCCTTGGATGGCTAAACAAACTGCTCAACGAGCGAAGGAGTATCAACATACTCAGAACTTACCAATCTCCTCAACACTTGGATCCGACGACACTTCTCGTTTTCCAAACTAAGATTTGCATCCAAAGCTTCCTTTCGAGTTTATTATCCTTATTTGAAGATTTAGAGGTTGTTTAATGTCTTATGAGTTTTCTTTACAAAATAGTATCCTTTTAGTCTTATCGCAAATCCTATCAGTTCTCGGGATCTCCTAATCCCCAAATGACACCAGAGAATGTCTCGATCCATGAAACACCATAACAAGGCCCGAATCTCATTCGTCCTATCAAACTTTCTCAAAACTCTCAAAATAAAATCGGCATGACCTGCCCGCTATTCTCACTATTCAGAAACTCAGATCTCATTGCAAAAGCATAAATAACTCAGCACAATCAATCAACATGTCATATATCAACATATTAAACAATAACCACATTGCACTTAGCATATAAGGCATGCACCACACATCCTAGATTACCCACATAGCACGTAGCATGTAAGTCAATCATCAAAAACATTCAGTAGATGCATCATCTACATTGTCAGCCGAAGCCTCATAAAACATTTTTCCAATCAAACACAAACAAGTGCATAAACAGTAAACAATGTCGAAAGCATCGACCCTAAGCATTAACTAGAGATTCAGTGAGAAGCCCTCACCTGTAGATTCTCCAGGACGATCTCCTAATACTTGTTCACAATCAAAGGCTTGCTCCTCTGGGAATTCCTCAAAATCACCTTTAGAGCAAAACCACAGAAATATTATCAGAATCTATCGAAAACTAAGCTATCGATACTTACGAAGGTTACTCGAAGTAATCTATACTCTAAGGTACGATAATCTAGCGCGAAAGAACAAGTTTTCGGAAAAGGAAATTTCCTCCTCCCCCCTTAATAGGTTCGGCCACTTTTCACAATTGTGGGGCTCGATTTTTCTTCGATCAAACTTGGTTCCTATGCTATCATTAGCCGTAACTAAGGGTATTCTGAACTCGGAAAAATTATCGGATCAAAAACTGTCGCAGGGGTATTTTGGTCATGATTTTTAACTTAGAAATTTCAAAACTGAAATCCCAAAAACCAAATTTTGCAGGGACGTCACCAACGACGTTTATGACAACTAATCCTACTAGCATTAAGCTAAGGCGATAGTTTTCAGCCTAAAGGTTGAAGCTTTACTTCAAAAACTCCAAAAATGGGTATTTTAGGCTAAAATTGATTCCGGCGGAATTCCGGCGACATAACGGAAAATCTAACCCGGCAGAAGTGATCTTGGGCACATAAGGAAGAGGTTTAGAATCAGAAATGAAATATTCAGGATAGTTTTGCAAAAACCTCAAAACTATCAGCTCAGAAAAGTCTACAGAAAAGCTATGGAAAAAGCGATCAGAGGTAAGGATTAGCGACTATACCTCGGCACCTTGAAGTAGCAACTGATTGATCGACGATCAAGCAAGGATTGAACAAAATCTTCTTCTCCTCCTCTCCTCTCAAACTCGCGGCCTTTGGGTGGGTTTTGGGTGAGTTTTTGTGATATTTTCTCTTTTCTTGGCTATATATAGAGGTTGGCAAAACGCGGTAAAATGAAAGTTTCGCGAATCTGATTTTTCCGGCGTCATTCTCCGTGAATTCTAAGATATGTTTTGGCGAAAGAATTCCAAAACTAAAATGAGGTCTCCTTGTATTTTTAGCAACTAATGCATAGTCGGTATAAAACTATTTTACCCGATAAGTTGCTTTTTGCATCGGATGTCGGAATGGAAAACTTCCTTCTGAAGAAAGATTGAAATCATCAAGAGAAATGGGTGTACGCGTGTAGAATATTCATTTGAAGCTCTGAATAGAAAAAGTCTTCATTGTCGGGTGATTCTAGGGTTTTGAAATACCAGGGTTTCGGTTTCGGCAAACTTCCGATGATCGGAATCGGACGTTCGTAGATCCTAGAGTTTCGCCTCGAAACGATTGTGATATATGGAAAAAGAGAAGTTCTAACATTTCTCTGAAGATTTTTGGAATTAACTTCCATCGTGCCTAAAAGTGAAAATTAGCTATATCCTAGGGTTTCTGACCTAGGTTAAGCGTATAACGATCGTGCTATAATTTAAATCGACTTCAATACGATCCTCAGACTTTTCCTGAACTTTCTCCTTCATAAATTTATTCCATTCGATAAACTCTTGTTCAGGTCTTCCTTCACGATACGTCAAGCCTAATCGTGAATGGAAGTCTCTTCCACTTATTCCAAGCTTAAAAACTTGGGTCTTACATTACTACCCTCCAAAAAGAAAGTTTCGTCCTCGAAACTTAAGGATCAGTAAAAAGTTATGGATATTGTTCCTTGATCTTTTCCTCTAACTCTCATATAGCACCGTCCGTGTCTTTGTTCCAAATAACTTGCACTAAAGCACTCTGCTTTCCCTTCGATTGTTTCACTCTTCTAGTCCCAATGCTGACCGACGGCGTCTCAAAAGACATATCGTCTTCTAACTCTCTGTTGTCCGGTTTGACCACTTGCGTCGGGTCTCCGTTGGAAATAATATTTGTTGCCATTCGTGCAATCGCACAACCTTAACCACTTGCTCCTTTGCTTTTGTTCGTCCAAAATACTGATTAGAAGCCCGGTACTTCTCTATGTTCCGGAGTGAATGCTCAACTTGTCCTCGTGATGTTCACTCATGATCCAAACTCAACTCGGTCGCTTGATAACTCCTAGTCAAACTATTGCCTTGGAATCTACTAGTCCATTAACGTCACTTCCAACTTCGTAACTATCGTCGCTCGTACCATGAAATCGATCTTCCCCTCAGTCACCGTTCAAATTAAAACTCAACTTGAGTCTTAACACCTCGTGCATAACAAGACTCATCCCCTTAATCATCAATTCATCGACCACTCATAAGCCAATCATCCTCTTAATATCCAACAATCCATTATTGTCGTCTTCGTCCTCAAAACCTTCCTTACTCAACCCAATTTAGGCTTACTGAAATTCCTAACACTTCGCATAAATCGAGGTTCATCCTCTAGAAGATCCAATCATAACTATACCTCAAGGGACTTAACTAGTCATTTCGTCATCCGATCCTCCAACCTTCTGAGGTTTAACTACTATCGTAACTGCTATCACCACTACATCCCTTACTCATACATGATTTTCAACTCCCCAAGTCAATCTTAATCATAGGATTCTTATTCATCTGAGCAAAATTCACTTGCTAACTCTATCATGCATCACCGAAATCCATAACAAAGTTCCATTCACTATTAGACTCTGAGTAGCTTGTCCAAATATGATAACTTCAAGTATTCATCTTAATACTAACACTTTCCTTCTTGTAACTTGATTACCATCTCGTCGATAAACTTCTTAATCTCCCAATCAAATTATGACAAACTTCAAGTCCTACACACTTATGACAAGAATTAATAGACTTAAAACCTAAACCTTTCCAAGTTTGGATCTCTGATGCTCTGTAACTCTTCAACATTTCCTAAAAGAATATTCATCTCTTAAAACTACAACTCCTTCGCAAGGAAAACAATTACTTAATGAGAACTTTCTCCTCCCAAACTCAACTAATCTTCGATCAAATCAAGTTGATCTTACCAATCCTTCTATCAAAGTCCATAACCAGCTGTGATTCCGAATATCACCCCCTCAATATTAAGTTGATCAGGCCTAATACATCGAAGGTGGAAATCTAGAAAAACCTACTGGAATAGTCAATGAGTTCCTATCATCCAATAGTCACAAATATCCTGACATCACATCCTCAACGATTCCGCTACGGAACTACACGCCCTCAACATCATACGTATACTATCCATAAGAAATCTCTATGAGATTCATTCTTCAGCTTCTAGCTTCCTTTTAAACGCATCGGTAGAAGACTACTTTCTAGGCTTAGCGTGTCATTCTAAACCTCGTATAACTTCTATAGCTAAAATACGAGCTACGGTCAAATAAGGTATTAATAGGCGTAATAACTATAAGGTCAAAGCTTAGACAGTATAAGTAAGTTAGGTGTGTTTGCACACGCTACGAAAGTAATGGAACATATTATACTGAAATGAGAAAGAATGGTTAGAAGGTTACCATCGTTCTTGCGCTCTCCTCTGACTAACCCCTCGGCTCTCTCACCGTCCATGGTGTAGACTCTTGCTTTAGCAGCAGAACGCTTTCCACGAGCAGTGTTCACGGTTGATTCCGTCTTGGGTGCTCTGCACTGACCGGCATCATGCCCCATTTTGTTACAATTAAAGCATTTGGGCCTCGTGTCGGGACAAGCATTAGCATAATGCCCCGGCTCCCCACATCTGAAACAGGTCGTCTCCTCCTTCAAAGTCTGATCTCCGGGACCTCCAACAGTACCCGCCATGGGTCTGTAAGATCCTGAAGTAAATCCTCTTCCAGCAGGACGCTGATATGGCCCCCTGCTCTGAAATTTCTCTCTGCTCTGAAAATTTTGAGAGCCCGACCTCATCGGCCCTCCAGTTCCAGCCCAGTTTAGCCTCCGGTTCTTCATCAGTTCCACCTCAGTGGCTTTCTCAACCAAAGATTGGAATCGCATGATTCCCAGTGGCCTCACTGAGTCCTCAATATCAGGCCTCAGTCCATTAACAAAGCGCTTGCACATGTAGCGCTCGTTCACGTGATCATGAAAGAATTGAAAATGCTTCGCCAAAGATTCCAGCTTCGAAGCAAATTCCGGTACAGACATACCTCCCTGACGGAGTGTCAGAAACTGTGCCTCCCTCTCATCTCGAGCACTTGTTGGAAAATACTTTTCCAAGAATGCGGTCCGGAATGAGTTCCAGTTAATCTCCTCGTGATTGTCTTCCATAATCCCTCTGGTGCCCTTCCACCAGTACTCAGCATCCCCGAGTAGCAGATAAGTTGCCATACCCAACTTGGCACCCTCAGCAGTTTGTAGTACGCCGAATATCTTCTCGATCTCCTGAATCCAGAGATCCGCTTTGTCTGGGTCAGTACCACCAGAGAACTTTGGTGGGTTTTGCCTCCTGAAATCATTCAGGCCTTTGTTTTGATCCAGAGTTACTTCCCTCTGGCGCTGATGCTGTTCACGTGCCTCCTCAGCTGCACGCCTCATCGCATTATCGTTTGCTTGCGCGTCACGGCTTGGGCCATAGTGGCCATCATCGCAGCTAATTGGTTAGTGTTCACCATGTTCTGTTAAGTTAAACAAACAGTTAGTACTCATCATAAGATAGCATCTAGTATAACTATACAATATAATTAAGTAATAACTTCAATCAATTCTAAGCGAAAAATCGCTTGCAGACAATCAATTTTCACTCTTTGCAAAGTCACACAACCTAGCACAGAAGACCTATTCCCCAACAACTCCCGAAAGACTCGACCGTGCTCTGATACCACAATGTAACACCCCGATTTCGGTGGCGTCACTTTAGTAACCAAAAATAAACTTAATGCGAAAAAACGTGAATATTTTTTTTTCCGATAATATAAACAAGACTAAAATAAATAAACGCAAATGCGAGAGATAGCAGAACTAAAACACAATATATATTACAGCCCCCGCTATAAGTAGCTAACCACGTCACGAGTAAACCTCCAGTGACGGGAAGTAGAAAAATGTAACGCCCGAAGGAAAAAGGTGCAATCCAAAAGAAAAAGGTAAGTGTCCGCAACACAAACCTAAAAAACGAGAGTTAGCCCAATCGGCCCGAAACAAGACCTCCTAAGTCCAACCAACTCTCTGTGATTCCCGTAAAGAAACCACACAAAAAGCTATCGGCGGGAAACTACCCTGTCCCCAAAGAAACAATTGATGTTCAGAGCTAAGACTCTACTCCTACACTAATCCCATCTCGAGGAGCTCACACTAACACTCAATCCTACATGCTAGCATGATCGTCGTCCGAATTCGAAATCCAGAACGACCTAGTCTATGTACACCATCCGTCCTCCTCTCGCGAACGCGATGCGCTCTTGTTCCAGCATCTCAGCCCTAGTTCCCCCCGAAGGGTGAACCGTCGTGAACCAGCCCGCCAAAGACATCTGACAATGGGCGTTTGTCCGCCAAAGCACACACAGAAGACGCGAGGGTCAACTCCAAAGAATTACGTAAATAATAGCACCAATAGATATAGATAAGAGAATAGCCACTTAGGCTTATAGCTAGGGATAACATCCTAGGGTTACACAATGAATATAACGACAGTAATAACACATAGCATGCATCAGATAAAATTAACAATTATCAATCACACTCAGCAACTAAGTCAGTATGCATGTTGCATGAAATGATATGACGGTTAACCCAGTTAACCAAATGCATTCCGGAAAACGGATGGACATCAAACGGATCAGCCCTAACACCAGCCACGGTGGGACCATTTCGGCCCGCGTGCCTCTTACACCACACAAAGGTAGTCAGATCAGCAGTAAACCCTAAGGTCTGCCATTTCGGTCTGCTACAAGAGACGTCTACAAACGCTCTTACACGGCATTCCGGGTCTTATGACCATTTTGGAAACCGACGAGGTCCAGAGTACGTCCTGTGTTAATACCTCATTAATGTTGCATGAATGCAGGATGATTAGTCAAACAACGTCTCCGAATCTCACTCGACACGTCGCCACGTGTTCTAGGTAAATTAAAGTCTCTAAAAGCTTACCCTAAGGTAAAGTCGATTCTGCGACAAAAGACACTTCTTCACAACAACACATAACCCACGATGATCTCCAAATCATCCGACTCATCTCAATCCGATGGTCACAACTGCTCAACGAGCACAGAGTATCACACTCTCGGAAACTAACGGTTTCCCGGACTTATCCCCAGGATAGCCCAACAACACATAGCTGCTCCAACAGCACAAGAGTATCCCGCATTCACAAGGTCTCACGCCTCAGTGAAGCTTCATGCTGTTCACGAGGTCTCACGCCTCAGTGAAGATCCATGCTTTCCACAAGGTCTCACGCCTCAGTGGAGTATCACGCATTCACAAGGTCTCACGCCTCAGTGAAGCTTCTCGGCTCATCCCTTGGATGGCTAAACAAACTGCTCAACGAGCGAAGGAGTATCAACATACTCAGAACTTACCAATCTCCTCAACACTTGGATCCGACGACACTTCTCGTTTTCCAAACTAAGATTTGCATCCAAAGCTTCCTTTCGAGTTTATTATCCTTATTTGAAGATTTAGAGGTTGTTTAATGTCTTATGAGTTTTCTTTACAAAATAGTATCCTTTTAGTCTTATCGCAAATCCTATCAGTTCTCGGGATCTCCTAATCCCCAAATGACACCAGAGAATGTCTCGATCCATGAAACACCATAACAAGGCCCGAATCTCATTCGTCCTATCAAACTTTCTCAAAACTCTCAAAATAAAATCGGCATGACCTGCCCGCTATTCTCACTATTCAGAAACTCAGATCTCATTGCAAAAGCATAAATAACTCAGCACAATCAATCAACATGTCATATATCAACATATTAAGCAATAACCACATTGCACTTAGCATATAAGGCATGCACCACACATCCTAGATTACCCACATAGCACGTAGCATGTAAGTCAATCATCAAAAACATTCAGTAGATGCATCATCTACATTGTCAGCCGAAGCCTCATAAAACATTTTTCCAATCAAACACAAACAAGTGCATAAACAGTAAACAATGTCGAAAGCATCGACCCTAAGCATTAACTAGAGATTCAGTGAGAAGCCCTCACCTGTAGATTCTCCAGGACGATCTCCTAACACTTGTTCACAATCAAAGGCTTGCTCCTCTGGGAAATCCTCAAAATCACCTTTAGAGCAAAACCACAGAAATATTATCATAATCTATCGAAAACTAAGCTATCGATACTTACGAAGGTTACTCGAAGTAATCTATACTCTAAGGTACGATAATCTAGCGCGAAAGAACAAGTTTTCGGAAAAGGAAATTTCCTCCTCCCCCCTTAATAGGTTCGGCCACTTTTCACAATTGTGGGGCTCGATTTTTCTTCGATCAAACTTGGTTCCTATGCTATCATTAGCCGTAACTAAGGGTATTCTGAACTCGGAAAAATTATCGGATCAAAAACTGTCGCAGGGGTATTTTGGTCATGATTTTTAACTTAGAAATTTCAAAACTGAAATCCCAAAAACCAAATTTTGCAGGGACGTCACCAACGACGTTTATGACAACTAATCCTACTAGCATTAAGCTAAGGCGATAGTTTTCAGCCTAAAGGTTGAAGCTTTACTTCAAAAACTCCAAAAATGGGTATTTTAGGCTAAAATTGATTCCGGCGGAATTCCGGCGACATAACGGAAAATCTAACCCGGCAGAAGTGATCTTGGGCACATAAGGAAGAGGTTTAGAATCAGAAATGAAATATTCAGGATAGTTTTGCAAAAACCTCAAAACTATCAGCTCAGAAAAGTCTACAGAAAAGCTATGGAAAAAGCGATCAGAGGTAAGGATTAGCGACTATACCTCGGCACCTTGAAGTAGCAACTGATTGATCGACGATCAAGCAAGGATTGAACAAAATCTTCTTCTCCTCCTCTCCTCTCAAACTCGCGGCCTTTGGGTGGGTTTTGGGTGAGTTTTTGTGATATTTTCTCTTTTCTTGGCTATATATAGAGGTTGGCAAAACGCGGTAAAATGAAAGTTTCGCGAATCTGATTTTTCCGGCGTCATTCTCCGTGAATTCTAAGATATGTTTTGGCGAAAGAATTCCAAAACTAAAATGAGGTCTCCTTGTATTTTTAGCAACTAATGCATAGTCGGTATAAAACTATTTTACCCGATAAGTTGCTTTTTGCATCGGATGTCGGAATGGAAAACTTCCTTCTGAAGAAAGATTGAAATCATCAAGAGAAATGGGTGTACGCGTGTAGAATATTCATTTGAAGCTCTGAATAGAAAAAGTCTTCATTGTCGGGTGATTCTAGGGTTTTGAAATACCAGGGTTTCGGTTTCGGCAAACTTCCGATGATCGGAATCGGACGTTCGTAGATCCTAGAGTTTCGCCTCGAAACGATTGTGATATATGGAAAAGGAGAAGTTCTAACATTTCTCTGAAGATTTTTGGAATTAACTTCCATCGTGCCTAAAAGTGAAAATTAGCTATATCCTAGGGTTTCTGACCTAGGTTAAGCGTATAACGATCGTGCTATAATTTAAATCGACTTCAATACGATCCTCAGACTTTTCCTGAACTTTCTCCTTCATAAATTTATTCCATTCGATAAACTCTTGTTCAGGTCTTCCTTCACGATACGTCAAGCCTAATCGTGAATGGAAGTCTCTTCCACTTATTCCAAGCTTAAAAACTTGGGTCTTACAATTTGAATCACGCAACTCGGATCTAGCACGCACATGATTTGCAAAAGCGGGTAACACCTTTGTCGAGTATGGTCGCCCAGATGTGCTTCACTAGATCCACTTTCCCCAGATTGCTCAAAATCGGTCGAATGTTGCAAATATTTATCTCGTTCATCCTCAACAATCATATTATGTAATATGATGCATGACCTCATAATGATACTCAAATCATCTATGTCCCACAAGCGAGCTGGTTCACGGATGATTTTAAAACGAGCTTGAAGAACTCCAAATGCACGTTCGATGTCCTTCCGACATCCCTCCTGAACTTTTGCAAATAACTTATCGGGTTCACTTTGAGGGAGTCTAATCGTTTTGACGAAAGTTGGATGAGAAGGATACATACCATCAGCTAGATAGTATGCCATATTATAGGGACGTTGATTCACAAAGAAATTCACAGCTGGAGTCTTTCCTTGTTCCACGTCATCAAACACTGGTGACCGATCTAGAACGTTTATGTCGTTCAACGTTCCAGGACATCCAAAAAAGGCATGCCAGATCCATAGATCATGAGATGCAACTGCTTCAAGAATAACTGTTGTGGTTCCCTTATCCCCTCTAGTAAATTGACCTTCCCATGCTTTAGGACAATTTTTCCACTCCCAGTGCATGCAGTCAATACTCCCGATCATGCCTGGGAACCCCCACATGTCACTAACAAGAGGTATTCTTTGCAGGTCATCTTGGGTTGGTGCTCTCAGGTACTGTTGCTCATACAATCGTATGATTCCTTTACAGAATCTACGTAAACACTCCAATGCTGTAGTACCTCCAATTTTGATGTACTCATCGACCGCATCTGCTGGCCTGCCACCAAGATTGACTTGTGTTGAAAATCCCGGAAATTCCGGTACATCAACACTCCGAAATTTTTCAGGAACCATTGACATATAACCACTAGACTGGGGTGTTTGAGATGAATATCTCACAGATCCATAAGATGGATGACAGTTTGGAACAAAGGATGTCTGATTGAAATTTGGTGCCAAACCAAAATTATGGGGATTTTGAGGACGTTGAATGAAAAATTGATTTGAATCTTGAAAATTGTTGGGATTTTGAGGACGTTGGTTGGGAAATTGATTTGGATCTTGATAATTGTTGGGATTTTGATGACGTTGGTTGGGAAATTGACCAGGATCTTGATAATTGTTGGGATTTTGATGACGTTGGTTGGAAATTGATTTGGATCTTGATAATTGTTGGGATTTTAGTTGTTATATGGGTAGTTAGATGAATTATGGGTGTTGAAATGGTGATTGTTGTGATCCCTTTCAAAACAAAGGCTAATAGAAAGATAGTAAGATGATGAGAGAGATAATAAGAGAGTGAAAAACTTGATTTTTTTTTTCTGTGTCCAAATCAAACGAACCAAGTCTCTATTTATAGAGAAAAAAAATCATGAATTTTGGTATAAATTTTTTTTCCAGAAAATATTTTTTTTTTATGAAATAATTGAGTTCTAAAGATAAGGGAAAAAGAAATCCGGCGACCCAATCAGATTTGGACACGTGGAAGCCCATTAAATATGTCAGTTTCTCTCTCCCTCTCGCAGGCGCGTCACGCGCCTTGTCTGCGCGTGGCCAGCACGCGCCTGTCGGTGGCCAACTGCAGCTCGACACGTGGCACACCGCAGGTCCCTCAACTTTGTTGAGCTTCCTCAACATTTCTTCCCTCCCTCTCTCCTCCACATCACCCTCAACATTCTTCAACAACCACTACAACATCTCAACAATCCTCAACACAATTTTTCAACAACCATTGCTCATGGTCTTACAAAGTTTGAAATTTTAGAATTATGCCTCTACCGCAAGCATCAGGAATTGTCATGAGAATTGAACCTTTGACCTCATATTTTTTGAATTATTCCGACTGACTTAATAGCATCTCAATTGACCCAAATGTCTTACCACCAAGTGAGAACCATGTAGGTTGGTTGAGATGACTAAGATAAGGAACACCCCATCCAAGCATTGACCGAGCGGATGCGACCGACAGATTAAATGAAACAATACAAGATTATCCATGATAACTTATCTTGGAGAACCTTCATCAAGACTTCCAAGAGATCTCAAGTCAGAAAAACAACTATCACCAGACTTATAAATACCGATTTAATCGCATATTTACGCAAGCATTGCTCGTTTTGCTAAACTATTAGTTCTACTTGGACTTTGAGATACTCTCTCTAGTTTAGAAGCCGACTCGACGTTTGAGTGTCTCTTGCAGGTAACCCCCCGTTGTGATCATCTTCATTGTATCCATAGAATTCAGCCTATTGTCACAACACGAAGATCAGAGGTGAACATAGTTCAATTTATAACGAGAGAACATTTGGCGTTGTTCGTGATAAATAGTACTATTCCCAATGCAGTAGTTCAATCACTAAGAATATTGGCTATTACCGATGATCAAAAATCTGTCGGTAAATTTTGTTGTTACTAACGGCCTAAACGTTAATACTTCTTGTTTCCCCGGAAAAATAACAAACAATACCGACAACTACAACCGTTAGTACGTGGTAGAAAGACTTGGCAGGAAAGCGTGAGTGACAAGAAAATTTGGTGAGAAAGGTTACTGATGATTGAAGTTGTTGGTAAGTTCACTATAAACCATGCAATTATGGAACTGCCCAATTACCGACGGTTTACACCATTGGGTAGTTTTCCTTTTACATGTTACGGTACATAACCTATATATAGAGGGCACTACAAAAACTTGCCATATAGTGACGGCAGAAAGTCGTAGGTAAAGGGTAAAAAACCGTCGCTATTGCTCGAAAAACTTTTACCGACGGCAAAAAATTTCGTGGTTTTTATTTCGCTGTACCCACGGTTTTGGTTCCGTCGGTATAACCTATAGTGACGGTAATCCCTCCGTAAGTTTAGCTCAATATGATATACCTACGGTTTTGTTTCCATCGGTATAGGCTTTCATGACAATTTACGGTTGCACTATACCCACGGAAATATTGCCGACGCTGTAACCTTTTTGTGACGGAGAGTCGTCGTTGGTATAGTACTTTAACTTATACCAACGACAATATTTCTGTCATTGTTTTTTTTAGACCTACGAATTTAATATCATTGCTATTGGATTTAGTGACAGTAGTAAATACTAACAAATGAAGATTTTAATTACACATTATAAATTGCAATTGTCAAAATTACTCAATTATTGTGGGTTCTAAGAACTTTTTTACTAATATAAGTTAAATATCCCTTAATTGTTTTAAAGGATAAAAGCACCTATACACATTCAGCTCACATAAAAAAGTGAAGAGCACATGAAGTGACATTAAAATGACCACCAGAAAGTACCATACTAGCTAGCATAAAGTATGCATATGAAGTAGCTTCCCAATTCAAACAATTCATAGCATATAATCCTAATTTAACCATGATTCACAAAAACAACATAAAATCAAAACAATGTATATAAAAATGTTGCAAACTCATGCATATTCAATCTCCAAGAACAAAGTAGCCTCTTAATCTTCACCATCTTCATCTGCAAGTATTAAAAAGAACATGTCAATAACATATAGAAACAAACATTGACAAAAGTAGACTATCAATGAGTTAAGCTAACTGTGTATCTCGACCATCAAAGTGTTTGCTCATCAAATTTAGTACATGCTAAGAAGATACATACCATATTCATCATCTTCATTAGCGTTTGAACTTGGAGAATTCAAATGGTTCGGGGCACTCGAAGCATCTAAAACCTATTAAAAGTAAAAGCATGCTTAGAGACTATAATCCACATCGGGCAAAGAATACCGAAACACCTTATGAGAATATGATAACAAAGTCCCTAGTGCAGTACACATATATTAATTAACTGTCAAAAATAGAAAGAAAAAATAGCAACATACTAAGAGATAAGATATTTTTGTACAAGTGTGAGTGCAACCAAAACTACAGAATTATTATTGTTGTATCCAATCTAATCTACATGTCAAAAGTGCTGAATTTTTAGTATCATAACACATTGTAACCAATGATCATTCACAAAATAAAACAAAACATTAAGAGATTACCCGGACAGAACAATTTATACAAATCATAACACAAACAGCAAAAGGAAAAAGGTTACCCGTCTTGCAGCATCCACAAGCTCATTAAGATCTTCTCCAGGAAGTCGATTTTGAATTAGTGTCAACACATTTGCCAACACGTTTTCCATATGCTTCATTCGATCACGTAGCTCTTCATTTTCAGATGAGGAAGCCTTTGTTTTTTTACATTTTGGAATCTTGCCCATGCAGCGGATACGCCCCCTTTTATCAAGTCCTTGCACTTTAGAGAATATGTCTTCCTTCCAAGATGTATGCCTTTGTGTGTTTTGAGTTGATTGAGATGTTTCAGCCTCATCATGTTTCTTTAGTTCTTCCTAAAAATCATAGATATGCCAACAAAAAATAAGTTAACTATGCAAAAAAAGTTTAAGCAAAACAAGAAAGAAAGTAAATCTTACAATTACTCTTGCAGCTTTTTCATTGACAATTGTCTCATCTTTACGAGTTCGAGTCTGAATGTATAATCTTTACGTTTAGGCGACACTCCTTTGTCCAATTTTTTCTAAATTCATTTAAACAAGTTATAAGTAATTTTGCACAAATTAATTTACTCAATGACATGTACAAATAAATACAAACCTTTTCGTCAATCAATCTTGGAAGCCTTTTTGTTCCCATACAATGAACATCTTCAAACTTGGCACGATTTCTTCGGTTAATCTCACTTGTTTTCTGTATATAATACAAACTAATATTAGTAAAGAAATGAAATTTGTAAAACATTAAGATCAATATGCATAATAATCTATTTGCTTTAGGACTTACTTGTCCTGATTCTGAAAACCAATGATGAACTAAATCACGATATTGACTTGGTTCAACTCTATCATCAGGCAATTTGGATGCAATTTCTTCTTCTGTTTTAGAAGGATTATATGCTAGTGACTTTATATCACTCTTCCATTGCCTCCACTTTTCATTCAACTCCGCTTTCAACATTTCTCTTATTGTGTCATTTATTGGAGGAACAAACTCAAATTTACTCTAAAACAATAAATGTTAAAATAAATATATTATAGTACAAAATAAGTCATAATACCATTTTTATTATATAAAAGTAATTCAAAAAAAAATTATGATACCTCTATTGCTTCCAACATGTCATCTATGTTCTCCTTTGGCATCTTTTTCCAAGAAATGTAGTTGATGGGAGCAAAATGAGGTCTTCTAACGACACTACCTATGAAACGAGTATGAGTTGTTGCTTCTTCACCAACGGGTCGACCATATTTGTCTAAATTAACTATTATAAAATCACCAACTTGCATATCCCAAACATCTAACATTCTTGTTGGACCTCTTACTCGTTTCGACTCTATGCATTCACATGTAGAAAAAAGACATAAGTATCCAAGACATTAATTTATTATTTAGAATAAATAAAACATATAAATGAAATCATGTATACCTTTCTCAGCTTGTATTTCCTCAGTTTCAATATCAGAAGGAATGGAGTTAGACTCCAAAGATCCATGTATGACCTCTTCTCCATGTCCTGGGTTAGATTGGGTTTCTTCAGCATTTCTTGTGGAAGATTTTATCCCATCATTTTCATTTGGTTGACCATGTTGATTTGAGTTTTCCGGTCTACGATGTCCAATATTTAATTTTCTCTTCTTTCCCATTGCAACCTTGATACTAATTACATTCAAATAAACAAGTAAATAATAAATTATAACACTATCAAAAACATGATGCATTCAATCAAGCAACCAAGAACATCCATAAAAAACTAAAAAACACTCTCAAAACAAGCTTAAAACAAGCTTAATATATATAGTCATCTTAAATAGGAACTTGAAAATTCAGCTTTCATTATTGTTAGTTCTAACTTCTAATTACTTAGCAAACCTTCTATATAAGTTGCTACTACAAGTGTGGCAGCTACGCTTCTCGTTCTAATTACTTTTAGGATGGAAAAGTGTTCGAGAGATCAAAGAAAAAAGGGCCAGGAGTTTATCTACAAGTGTGGCAGCTAAGCTTCTCATTCTAATTACTTGTGCCAATGGTCATATCTTGGGAATTTGTATCTACTGTTTTAGTTCTTTTTCTTTTATGGACTTTTGGTAGATCGATAGCTTCATCAACAGTTATGAATCTATTCAATTTTGATGCTTTGTAAAATGATCTATTTTGTTATGTTGTCCATTGCTAACATAGTAGTGTTTTATTTTTTAAAAAGCCAAGACAAAGAAAAGAAGAAAACAGGACACAAATATAGGCATAGATACATAATATATACAACCATAGTCCATAACTTACACCTAAGCCAGTAGTGTTTTTTTCTTAAAGGCCAAAGAAGTTTTTATTAAACATAGCACAAGTAGTGCTAAAATTTGATACATAGCAGTAGCAATCTAGTGCCACTAGATAAAAGAAACAAAAAATGAGAAGCCTCTAATTTAGATTAAGCCACAACCTGTAATAGCTAGTGTAAATAATTATATGAACTGATATATAGGAAAAAAATACAGTGATTATATGACCTCTTTTGGGTTTATCCATTTCAATTATGTACCAAGTTTTAGTTCAGTATACTAATTTAGCAAGACGAGTTCTGTAGTCGAGAAGAACAGCCAGTCGCGCGCACAGAGGTGGAGAGAAGCTAGAACCGCCGCACACAGGGGAGGAGGAGAAGACGGACGGCGTGCACACAAGGGTGGAGGAGAAGGCAAAACGCGGGCGCACAGACAGAGGAGGAGACTGACGACGGCGCACAAACAGAGGAGGAGACTGACGACTACGCCATCAAGCAAAGCTAGGGATTTTGCAGAACAAGGGCCGTTTGCGTTTTCAGAAGAAGAAGGGTTTTGTGTTCTCAATGTCGTTTTGCGTTTCAGAGAGAGCAAAGGCTTTTTTTCTCCTATAATTTTAGTCTTTTATGATTATTTTATGATAAAAATAACCTTTGCAAAAAAATAAGCGCTTAATTATGAAATTTTTGGCGGGCAAATTTTAGCTACGGCAAAAAAAAAGCGTTGGTATATAATACTTATAGCCACGGTAAGTCAAATTCCGTTGGTATACGATGTTTATTCTCACCCTATTTATATCTATCATTATATCCTATAGCGACGAAATTATATTTGTAGATATATGTAATCTATACCCACAGATTTTATACTCGTCCCTAAAACATATAGTAACAAAATAAAATATTGGTTGGTATACGACGCTTTTACCCATGGCTGAAGTTTTGTCACTAAATGAATTAGTTACAGTAATAATCATCCGTAGGTATATCCTACTTATAGACACGGTTAATAAGGAGTCTGTTGGTAAATAACATTTATACCTACGCTTTTTATTGCTGTCACTAAAGCTGTCCGTTGGTATATGGCAATTTTTTTGTAGTGGGGGTTAGATATCACTTTCATCACAACATCCTCTCTTCTTTTCTTTCTTTGTTTCCTCTTTGTCATTTTTTATTTATTTATTATTAGTTTTCTTATTTACCTTTTATAGGTTATTCATTTTGTTTTTATCATCCCCCAGACTCGCTCCATATATAGGCTTACAAGCTTTTCTCATATCACAAGTATAACAAGAAGAGGCAAGCCCTAAGCATCACATTGCTTAAGAATAGAGAATCATATTAGATTTGGACATTACAAGCATCCTAATGCCTTATATACTTGAATTGAAATGAAACTTTCATGGAATAAAATAATAGGCGGCCTAGTACGTACATTGGCCAAACAATGACTAGGTTCTACACATTGTGAGATTAAGTATTCCTAATGAAGGTGATGTCGCATAATATCTTATAAATTTGTTATACAATAATATCATATAAATAAATACATGAATCTCTTCAGCTTTCAGGTTTGTTACAACACATATCTATATATATCATGGGGAACATACCCCAAGTACACACAATCTTTTAAGCCCCAAACTACATTTCCCATTCAGCGTTACAAAGTATCTGGCAAGTACCACTCCGAAGGACACCTGATCACTGATTACTATAAGTAAAAGGCCATTCGTGAGCTTCATTCACATATATAACAAGCAAACCTTCTAAAACCTACACCATTTATTCATGTCCATAAATTCTACAACCGAATAATTCTCTGAAAACTAACTGTATAGGGCCATAGCGATAATGACTAAGATTTCTCATCCCTTAACCTGTCATTGTGCCTTGTAACTCTTGTAAGAACATGATCATTAACTCAATTTAGTATTCAAGCAGACAGAAAAATGTATATAAAAAAGAGAAAGGAAAAAGCCTATGTTATTTATAATACTGTTTCAATTATGAACTAATTTCGGCTACCATGTGATTGTACAACGCATAATTTAAGCAGTAAACTAGCTCTTTTATGTCTACTCATCATTGAATATTTAGTATAAGCATCAAAACAAATGCTTAATGAACATAACAAGAAAAAAGAACTTTGTATTTATCTATATGCTTTAGCCTTTAGTAGTCTGAGTATAAATGATGACCAAGTCTGAGCTCTAAGTCCACCCCTTCACCATCTCTCTCAATTCCCCTCCTAGCTTGATCAGTAGCTACATGACTTGAACCAATTTGGAGACTCAAATTGGTACCCAATACATCTCGATTCCTTATCAAGGACTGAGACCTTGTGTTAAGAAAATCATATTGAAAAGTGTATGCGGGTGGGTGATATGTAGGGTTAGTTGCTGATGGCTGAAGACACATGTTATAGTTCCTAGGAGATTCCAAAATGCAGAAATAGCTTGAGGATTGGCTTGAAACTTGTGTAACAAGAGAAGAATTGGGCATTCGTTGCTTGGCCTTGGTTCTCTCTTTTCTATGGATATTCATGTGGCCTCCTAAAGCCCTTGCATTAGTGAAGCCCCTCTTACAGAATGTACAATCATATAATCTTTTGGTCCCTTCAGAGTAATCTTGAACTTCTTGTTGATCACTTTCTTTACTAAAAGTAGTAGTCTCTGATCTTACCATCTATGATTTTACAGATAGCAAAATTATAGTAAATTTATGGTTGATGATGGTTTTATATATAGAGAGAAGCATGGGAAATTAAAGGTGAGATAGAAACAAGCAGAAATTGGCTTAATGGGTTGGTTTCTATTCAGAGAAAGATTGTCATTTTGGCGTTTGCTCACGAGGTTATTCATTTAGCCGGCTCTGCTGTGGGTCAAACTTTGGGTAATTTTATTACTTTCACCTCACTCTGTGCCATTTTATTTGGTAACAACTTTTGGTTATGTTGCTCTCATCAAAACTTTCATGATTTGGTTTATTTATATTTTGGCATATATTGTTTTTTTTTTATAATCCTGAGACCCTTGAGCATGCCTTCCATTAGCATTGATCCGTTTCTCAAGTGAGTAGCGTCGGCCTATTGTTGACGGCCTATGCAACTTTAACGCAGCGACTACCACTAACTAAAGTTAATATACAAGCTTCAAGCAAGTTATCGTCAATCCCAACACTAACACTAAATCAATGCTAAATCAAGTTTTGTGTCAGCTTAACCTCAATAGCTAGCGTCAGCTAATGGATTTTTCTTACTATTCTAAATGCGGGAGAGTCACAACGTGGGTAACTTGGGAATTCTCCACCACGATCCTATAAGTTGTAACATCTCTTAAGAGGCATGGGATGTGTGACTTATTCTTGGTGCTGAGCATAATTTGATTAAGTTACTTTTTATAGCCGAGATGGTAATCTAGTCGAAATAATAATTGTCAAGTAACCACTTAATCCCAAAAGCTTAAGTTGTTGGGTAAGGGCCACTTTAATGGTTTTATATTATATTCTAACACGCCCCCTCACGCAAGAGCCCTTTGGGCTTGAAGCGTTGATAAATGCACAGGCCCACCTACCATGTGCTTAATTAAATTCCACTTTTTAATTAGAAAGTGAGGGGAGCAATGATCGAACTCTAGATCTTTCGGTCATAGAGACTCTGATACCATATCAAGTAACCACTTAATCTCAAAAGCTTAAGCTGTTGGGTAAGGGAAGGTTTTATATTATATTCTAACAATAATCTTTACTGATAATGTGCCACATTTAGAATGGTGCATTCAGCCCTTGAGGGAGCAGTTCAAAAGGAATGATTGTGATCTAACTCTTTGGTTATTTTTATGAATATTCTCCACTATACAAATCCATGTGTGTCCGGTTCTTCTTGGATTTGATGGCGGCCAAAATGCATACATAACGTCTTGGTGAATTATGTGGTATCCGTCTTTTCTTTTCGGTGTGTAATACTCACATTAGGTGGTTCAATAGATTAATAACATATGATAATTAAAATTATAATTTTCGAAGTTATAATTTTGGTGCAATAGTGCTCTCGTTCACCGGGCAACTCAACTATCATTCGACGACCTACGCTGACGTCCACCACGACCTTAAAGCGATTGTTGCGAATCTCAATGATAGAGTTGTCTAAGTGACATGGTTTCAATCAAGGGAGAAACCTAACACGGATTGAATCGACGCCATTAATTAATCTTAATGTACATTATTGGTAAAATACAATTACTAACTCGTGTGATACATGAGTCTTTATTACTATGTCAACTCATTTTGGATATCATACATTGGCATGATATAAGGTGTCACATCAAACACCTAACATCTTTTATCATTGTTTTTGACTTTGTCTCTTAAATGATATTTAGTGCTTTCCTTACCCAAGCATATGAGCTTGTTGCAAACTCCACCTGTTTTTCTTCACTCAAATTCAGCTGACGTTTTCAAAAATGTGAATCTGATAATTGGACAAATGGAAGGGAAAGGAGTGTGCCATTGACAACAACAAGACTACCGTACTAAATTTAATTTTATCTTAATCTCACATTACAGCACATATGTTGCTATATTTTCTACCAAATCCCAATTCATTCAATATTTGTATATGCTTATTTCAGTTAGGGATGGCAATGGGTAGGGTTTGGGTAGGGTACTATAATACCCATTCTCATACCCGCGTTTTCAAAAAGTACCCGTACCCGTCCCCATACCCGCGTGGGTAGCAACCTAAAAGCCCGTCCCCGTACCCTGTGAGTACCTATATGCCCGTACCTGTACCCGTTACCCACAATTTAGCTAGCGAAAATTTAACTTTTTTCATTAAAAAATCAAAATATAAATTTTATTATAAAATAAAAAGCATAAATTAAAAATACAAATGATGATCTGAATGTTTAAGAAGTAAAATCATTGGAATAGGTATAAATTTTATATAAAAAAATAAGCGAGAGTTGAAGTTTTAAATTTATAAATTTAGATTATTAATAAACTCCTAAAGTCGTCGGTTAATAATTTATTTTAAAAATAAGTGAGAATAATTATGAACTGTATATATAATATTAAGACTTCACTTACGCATTTTTTAAAAGAAGTTAGGAAGTTATACTTTAAGTTTATTAAAATATACTACTAATTATGTGTATATATATGTATAATATGTGTGCGGGTATGGGGCGGGTTGGGTACTATAGTGCCCATACCCGCACCCGTACCCATTAATTTTTGCGGGTATTTACCCATACCCAACCCCATACCCATATATCGGGTTTTTACCCTACCCATTGTGGGTATTTTTTGCGGGTACCCAATGGGTATTGGACCCATTGCCATATTTTCAGTAGATATTGTCAAAATTTTAGAAGATAGATCAATCTATATAATGCATGTTAACTTACAAATTTACAAATTAATTAAGCATGGACAATTGGATATATGTTCCAGCATTAATTAATATTTGTTACACAATATTTAACATTTAGATTTACAAGAAATGGAAAAAATGGTTGAAATGAATGGAAGGCTGAGATATCTCATGCTTTGGCAGAAGAGGTCCCTTCTCCTATTACTTCACTATCTACTATTTCTCTTCAGCAAGCTGCTCGGATAATATTTGAGGAGATCCTGACAGATCAAGAGGAATTCAGAGCCAGTCTACGAGAGCATATATCCATGATGGTATCCCTTTAAAAGATGCATGTTCCAAACACAATCTGATGAGATATTTTTCTTTGTTTATATTTTTGTTGAAAATATACAAAGAAAGTCTCACATTGCTAAGTTGAAAACAAAATCAATAGAATAAAAGCTGGAGAGTTGTAATCCCAATTGCCTTAAGGTTTTTTGGTAAAGCTTTTACTCCAGCGTCACAAGTTCACTCTCCCTGATCTAGGCCTGCATGCATCCAGTCCCAATAGTGGTATCATAGCTCACTTGCCAAACAGTCCACGATCCAAAATAAAGGCTCTAAAAAAAGAAAAAAATATATCAACTAATGAAAAAGAAGGAAAATGTCATGGGCCCTTGAGACTCAAGTTCACAGAAGGAGCACAAGCTAAAAGAAAAAACAACGGACTTTGAGGTTCCCACTTGAGTACAAGCCTTGACAGAACAAGTCCAACAAGACGAATCCAATTGGACTTGTGGGGGAGTTTTGAAAATATACAAAGGAAGTCCCACAGTACTAAGTTGGAGATAATTTTCTTAGGGCCTGTTTGGTATGTTGTATAATATTAGGCTGATGGGATAAGACTTGATAAAATTTTAATACTATATGATATTTGGTCATACACTGTATAATTTGGTGGTGGTATTGGATGGTGGTGGTAGTGGTGGCAGTGGTGGAGGGTGGTGGTGGTAGTGGCAATAACGATGACGATATCAACGATGATGGTTGTGGCAGAGCATGGTGGTGGCGACGATGGTGGTGGAGGGTGGCAGCGGCGACGATGGTCGCAGTAGTGGCAATAACAATGACAGTATCAACGATGGTGACGGCGGTAGTGGCAGCATTGGTGGTGGTAGTGGTGGTGACGATGGTGGTGGTGGTGGTAGTTGATTAAATATATTCAAGTAGTTTATACATCACATTCTTATTATGCCTTATCATCATCTATAGGGTGGATTAAATAATCTACTGTTTTAATGTATAAGAGGAGATTGATGTATAAGTTTTTACAATCCTAAGTGAGCACCAAACAATTGATAAGTCCATAATGTATAGTACTAGTTTATACTATCATGCCCAATACGACGTATCAAACGAGTCCTTAAGATTTTTGGATAAAGCTTATACTCCAACGTCACAAGTCCACTATTCTCCCTGATCTAGGCCCGCACGCATCCATATCCAACAATTTTAAACTGGGGACAACAAAGATTTTAAGCTTGGAAAAATATGTTAATTTGCTTTTTAGTTTTCTAGGCATAAGTTTAGAATTCTGAGATAAAATTGATTGAAAATTCATGTCTCCAAAACATCTTATCTTATACTATATATTATTTGCAAAACAAAAAGTGACAACTCGGATAAGTGTCACCCCTTATTCTATGTCTTTCTTTATAAGCTTTCTCTCTCATAATATAATTAGTAGGTAAATGATGTCATATTTATATTTTCTGATTTTTTTAGTAATTTAAATATTAAATAATTCCATATTTTCGAAAATAATTAATGTATTAATATCACATTTAATAGTTATTAGTTACATTAGAATAATTAACAAAAGTCAATTGTGACTTTTGTGAAAATAACTACTATATTAATTTAACATTTAGTTATTTTTAATGATATTAGAATAATTAATAAAAGTCAATTGTGACTTTTTCTTCCATTAAGATGTATGTTGGCAAAGTATTTTCTTTTAATTGATTATTAAAAAATAAATAAAAAATTGAACGAAATATCTTACGTTCAAAATGATATCAAATATGTCATAAAAAAACTGATATCAAATAGTTCATGAAAACAACTTGAACAACCAACATACAGACCCACACCAGAATAACAAACTTTACAGGCTCCCCCCTCTTTGATGACTAAACTTTGAAAATGAACGTCATTGAAACCTTCATAGAAAAAACCCAGTGGGAAAAACCCTAGATAAGGAAAAAGAGTACTCATCAATATCAATATATATTAGAAAAGAACAATTTCTAGCATGACGTGTCACTCTCACATGCCAAGTTAGTGACGTGTCGCTCCCAGATTAATTCTCACATAATATTTTACATGTAAGCTCTTTCTCCTTGGTCCCACTTGCCACATGTGCCCTGATTTTTCCTTACCTTATTTCTCCTTAACAAAAAAATACATTTTTAAATTTTAGATTTGATTAGGATTTAGGTTTTTTATTTCTTGATTTTATCTTAATTTATTTTTGATTTATTTTTAGAGTATTAATTCATTTTTATGGTATTTTTATTGAATTTTCGGATTTTTAATTAATTCCGGATTTTATGAGTTTTTATTGTGATTTGCTAGATTTTGATAGTTTTTATCTATTTTTATTTAGTACATTTTTAAATTTTAGATTTGATTAGGATTTATGTTGTTTATTTATGTATTTTATCTTAATTTATATTATTATTTATTTTTAGAGTATTAATTATTTTTTATGGTATTTTTATTGAATTTTCGAATTTTTAATTAATTCCGGATTTTATAAGTTTTTATTGTGATTTGCTAGATTTTGATAGTTTTTATCTATATTTATTTAGTACATTTTTAAATTTCAGATTTGATTTAGATTTATGTTGTTTATTTCATGATTTTATCTTAATATAAAATCTGTGATAAGTGATTTAAATCAATAATACATCCCATCAGCAAAAACCCTCTTAAAACTCTGCCTACCTCCACTATCTCCTCCATGGAATTCATCTCCTCCATGCATTTTTCATCTCATCTCTCCACTGAACGGAACCACCCCCACAAAATCGTCTCATCTCTCAACGGAACCACTTTGCCATCGACTTGCAATCGCATCCCTCCGATTTGCTGCCTTGGACTGATTGGGAAGGTTGCAGATGGAGGTTTCAAATTATTTTCTTCCTTTGCTTGCATAATATGTTATGGTTTTTTTCAATTTTATTTTACTTTACCTTTAACTTTCATTCACTCATGTTTGACTTCAAGGTCAATTTCGTTCATCACTTGCCATGCTAATTTCAAATTATTTTCTTCAAGTTTTTTTTATAGATATTCCACCAAAAGAGATTCTTTGGAAGCCATGGATGGTGAGTCCATTTTATATTCTATATGGAATTTTGCAATATTTTAATTTGTTTTTTATGGTTTCTAATTCTCCTTTGTATGTGATTCTATTTTATTCGTTTTTCTTAATTTGCATCTAAAATTTGTGTCCTATGTTATAGGAGGTGAAACATTGATCTGTGTATGTTTTGATTAACCTAATCATTGTCAGTGAAGTGGATTGAGGGAGTGAAAGAATTGAGGGGAGAGAAAGGAGAAGTTGTAGATTTTTTTCCTTGCAACTTTTTTATTTGGTAATTTTTTCTTTTTGCCTGCTTCTTGCACCGAGGAAATTAATTATTATTGTTGGTGCTTGCTGTTACAACTACAGAACTACATATCATGAATGAGATTTTACTGCTTATCTTTGTTCGCTCAAAGCTATACTATTGAGGTTAGACTTTTAAAACTAGTGCTATCCTTTCTAATATGCTAAACGCCTAAACCAATGTTCTAACAATAAATTGATTTACTTGGCTTCCCTGGAAACATTTGACATGAATTTATTCGTAGGTACAAAACGACAATGATGTGCATACCTCTTTCTGACTACACTCTCTGATTCTCAGCTAGCTGAAGATGAAACATGATTGATGACTCAAGATCTTATCTTGCTCTCATTTCAAGTAAGCCACGAAACATGTGAGACCAGTACTCATGGAGGTTTTTCTCAGTCCATTATATGTATATATTCACCAGATAAGAGATAGAGATGTGTGTTTGGTGTTGCACTACTGTGATGCATATGTATATATTCACCAGATAAGAGATAGAGATGTGTGTTTGGTGTTGCACTACTGTGATGCATATATAGTTTTACTGACTTAGTTCATGAATTCTACATCTATCTATCATCATTACATATATTAAAAGTCACTTTTCGAAGGCAATATTAGATTTTATAATTAATCATTGTTCTACTATGGTTCAATTAATCAAACTTTAGTGTGATTGGAAGTCTTGCTTGCATGAGTGTGTAATTATCACATTACGATTTAGTATCATCATATGTTTTTGATTTGGTTATTGTACTTTCAACAACAGTGCTACATAAAGCAAAGAGTTGTTTTAGCCGTTCAACAAATATAATGGGTCTAAAATTTCTAGAGGGGTTTTCTTCCATTCATCTTCTTTAGTAGCATGTGATTAGTTTCCCCTTACAAATAGATCTGATTGGTTATGGAAACCACTGGAAGGCCATAGCCAAAAAGTGGCTTCAATTCATTCTTTGGCTTTCATATCTGTTTGCAAATTTGATTGCTATCTTTGCACTATCATAGCTAGATTGATGTTGCACACATTGCTATTATGTTTGGTAGTCTTTAGTCTATCCTACTCTAACATGTCTATCAATCTCACTTCATGAGTTCTTGATTTTCTGTTACTTAGAATGCAGATACGGCTGGAAGCTGCTGATTTGGAAGCAAGTTTCATTTGAATTAGCATGAGTTCATATTAATTCATGTTAAAGTTGGACAACAATCAGGAATAGCACCTAGGATTGCTGCTGATTTGGAAGCAAGTTTCATTTGATTTTTTAATTAGAAATAAATATTTTAATGATTTAAATTCAAAATGTGATACCTTCTTACTTTATGAAGTGCTTTTTTATGCCAGAGAACAGACTCTGGTTGTAGTGAAAACAAAATTTGCATATGATGTTAGGTACTGTGTGGAATTTGTGAGTGTGTTTGTGGATAATTTATAAGAAAAACGGTGGTGATAGTGAGGTAGAGAAATCTGAGAGAGATTTTGATGTAAATTGAGATTTTTCTTTCTTATGAGATTGGACTTTTAACCCTTATCCACACCATTCGAAATTTCCATTACTATTATTTTCGACACTTATGTCACTGACAAATAATAATTAGGTTCTGATGTAATGTATATTCTTTGTAATGGAGAATTAAGTAGTTGTTTTTAAGAGTCTTTTATATATAATTCAGATGCAAACAGTATGCACTCAGTTATCACTTGAGCACTAGAGCAAGTAAAGGGAGCATACTACGACTGCTTTACTATTCTGAATTTTTTTATCGCAGAAATGCTCCGGTAAGTACAACAAGCTCAAAAGCAGAATAGCATGATGAAACTACTAGATATTATTAATGAACCAAACCTTTCAGTTCCAAACTGTCAAGACCTTCGCTAGAAATTTGTTCTAAAGTACGCCCATTAGTACTACTATAAGAGCAAAGCAACATGCTTCTTATATTGGGAGATAGACAAATGCAGAGGTTGCCTTAATAACCTGAATCAACAGAAAAAGCAACTGAAACTCGATCGATGAAAGTTGGAATGGCAAGGTTTACTCTTAAAGTCTTCGGTAGGAGGAGGATACAAGAGATCGACCTTGAAGCAAGCAAGGTATGGTGGGTGTCATCATCTTCATCGATTTTACCCACCAGATAGACTTAAGAAAAGACTTTCAGGCATCCTGAGAGTAAGGAGAAGCTGGATCTAAATGTATTAGAAAGAGCCTAAAAGCTTTTATATATAGGAAGAATATTTTACATGAAAATACTTCTACATAAAAATAAATGTTAATAAGATTTCATCGGAATTTCTTTTTGTTACAAGAAAAACATAATATAATATAATTTGATGTTAATTTTTTACTACATAATAATATAGTCCACTTTAATTTTTTTGTACAAATTATTATATGAGTTAAATTCTCCTACGGGAAGAAATATATTTTAACAAGAAAGTACCTTCATTAAGTATTAATTAATGTATCAAATACAATAACAAATTTCGCGGTACATTCTTTTTTTTCTAAGATTAAAATGTGTTCTGAATGCTTTATTGGTGATTCTTCATATCTATAATTTGTGTTATTGTCTTTAGGCTCATGAAGAATGTGAAACGACTTCATGTTGATATGGGTCAAACTTAATTTATTTTATTGTGTAAAAAATGAACTCGCATAATCACGTACATAAAGAATCTTTTCTCTTTTTTTCATTGTAGATTAAATCAACTATTGTTTATTAGCCATCATTAAACCACATCCCCTAATATGTTTTGCATAATTTGAGATTTGGTTAACAAATTTTTTTATTAGTTATTCAATTGTACGAAGTTCAATCTATGCAACAAGGGTTTTAATTTAAGACTTTTTGTCCACTTTGCTCATCATTTCATACTCTTCTATTTCATCAGTTGTTTATTATATTTTTAATGATCAAGATATTAATTGACCTATCAAATATAATAGATGTATTCCCCGTGCAACGCGCGGGTAAAAAACACTAGTTTCAAAGCAAATCAACAAACCAAAAACAAAATACACCCTTACAATAGCATCAACATTTTCATAACTCTTCCTCAACCATCAGTGACATAAACTTAAAAACCCGCCTAACCAATATATTTGTCGCATAATTTACAAAGTGTTAGGTTATCCATCCGCAACTATCAATGTTAGAATCCCCTAATAGAGAGATAAAATATACTACTCGGTGAGTTTTAATCACATGATTTTTTTTCAAATAATTGATTATCTTCAAATTTCTAAACATGGACATAACCTCATTATTTTATTTCTTTAAAGATATTCAACATAAAATATAAATAAAACAATGAAACCAATTATTTCATTACTTTAATGCATCCAAAGCTACATTTACGTTTGGTAAATAACTAGTGACAATATATTGAAGCCTGAATTTTGGTTCCACATTAACCGCTCGATTTTTTTCCTTTATTCTGATTGACATATACTTCATTATCAAGTCTTCAATGTCCTCCCCCTTCTCCTTTTCCACCACCTCCTTTATGGCCATGGTGACGATGGTGGCCGCTAGATACTTTGTGATTATCATTTCCCCCATAACCTCCCCCGCCACTTCCTCCTCCGCTTCCACCTCCACCACCTCCTCCTCCACTACAACCACCCTCAGAACCTCCTGCTCCGCTTCCACCACCTTCACCACCGCTTCCACCTCCACCTCCTCCTCCACTTCCACCACCGTTGTAACCTCCTCCTCCGCTTCCACCACTTCCTCCTTCGCTTCCACCGCCACTTCCTCCATCACTTCCCCCACTTCCACCACCACTTCCTCCGCTTCCACCATTGCCATAACCACCTCCGCCACTTCCAACTTCGCTTCCGCCACCACTTCCACCGCTTCCACCACCTCCCCCACTTCCTCCACTTCCACCGCCACCACCACCGCTTCCTCCGCCACCATAACCTCCTCCACCAATTCCTCCGCCTTCACTACCACCGCTTCCACTGCTTCCTCCACCTTCACCACTACCTCCTGCACTTCCACCACCACTTTCACTTCCACCATCGCCGTAACCACCTCCACTACCACCACTTCCTCCACCCTCACTACCACCTCCCCCGCTTCCACCACCACTTCCTCCACCCCCACCATAACCACCTCCACCACTTCCACCACCTTCACTACCACCTCCGCCACTTCCACCACCAACTCCTCCACTACCACCACCACCATAACTCCCTCCTACACTTCCACCACCACCACTGCCTCCGCCACCGCCACCGCCCGAACTTCCACCACCACTATAACCTCCTCCTCCACTTCCACCACTTCCGCCTCCGCCACCACCAACGCCACCGCCCGAACTGCCACCACTAGATCCACTGCCACCATATTCGCCACTGCCTCCTGTATTTCCTTTGCAGTTTGTATGATAAGCTTCCATGTTCAACATCTCACCATTTACAACTGCATGTTGTTATGTAATTAATTGTCCTACAATAATGTCACCAAATTAAAACAAACACGAGATGAGAAACGATTATACTTACGATTTTCTTGTTTTCTAACACACCCCACAAGACTTGCATGAATTCCACGAGCAGCTTCATGAAAAACATAACAAACATTAGCTATAAAGGTTTACCTAATTTCAATATCTACAATAATATGCATGAAAGTAGAATGTTTAGCATAAAATTTCAATATAATATTATGTTACTAAAAAATGTCGAGCACATATAAACAAATTAAAGATGTTTTAGGTTTACCTCTGATTTCATCTTCGGTTAGCTTGTCAGCTGACACTACAGAAATTAGAACCACAACAGAAAGAGAACATAAGAAGATAAAGGGCTTCATATTCATATTGTCAGTAGACACAACAATACTTGAGAAAGATGAAAATATAGGTTCTACAAGACCCTTATTTATAGGGAGAGGAGAACATTAGAGAGTTTCTTTAATAAATTGAGTAGGGCCTACCGTTGCACCGTCTTTTTAATACTTTGGCTACTTCTTTGCGGATTTTCGGACCACATTAAATTCACCATTAAAGTTTTTGGAGCTAGACGTTAATTATTTTGACTTTCTTTCCCATTTGAGTCAATTATATTCCGAGTAATCTGCCACTTCAAGTTTGAAATTTCTCATCCATTTTCAATGAATATAAATGTTAAAATAACATCTTAACTAGGTGCTCATGCTGCAATGCCACCTTGAGCACGCGTGTTCATGCAAGAAAGAAATATCTCCATAAACCTCTACATGTCATGGGCATAAGAGTTTCTCTGTATTCAATGTTATTGAAGAATAAAAAGATGGAGAAAATGGAAAGAACACATAAAAGAGGGATCTAAAGTCAAGATGGTCGGTTTTGAGACTCATGGGAAATGGATGTCAATTTAATTCCGTGTAATCTGCCACTTCAAGGTTAAAATTTCTCCTCCAATGTTAATGGATATAAATGTTGAAATTGCATCTTTTCCAGGTTTTAATGTTGCAGTGCCACCTTGAGTACGCGTGTTCATGAAAGACTAAAAGATCTCTATGAACCTCTACATTCCACTTGCACAAGAGTTTCCATTTTTTCAATGTTATTGAAGAGGGAAGAGGGAGAGAATGGGAAAAAACACATAAAGGAGGGATCCAGAGTAAAGATGGGTCAGGTTTTGAGAGTCAGGGGGAACGAATGTAATTGAATCTTCTTGGGGAAATGAAATTAGGACAAAGTTGATGAGGCTAGCGGTTTGCTTAGTTAAGACTTGTAATTAATTATTTTCACAAATTCTTAATTGTTTTTAGTTTTAATGATTTAAAATGATATTTATTGATTAATTTATTCATTTACATTTTTATTACATAATTAATTATTTACATATTTAAGTTTATTTTACTTAAACTCATTTATCAATTTTGAATTTAAATCTTAGAATTAATGAGAATCAATCTACTCTTTTTACACTTATTGATACGTTATCTACAAGTATAAGTACGTTCGAAGTAATATAAAAGAGTGTTGAACCACAGGGATTGGAGAAACATCAATTCACACAAGCAAGAGTTGTTTAGAACACAAGAAAGTAAAGACAAATTATAAGTTTAATTGGTAGAGCCTTTAAAAAAAAGTTTGATTGATAGAGAGCTTAATTTTCAGAATCAAAGAAGAAATAATGTTAAGAGCAAGCACATGAGTTCAGCTTCACCAAAAAAAAGTTATCCTTTAGATAAAAGAGAGTATATGAATTTCATGGAGTTCATTCTATGGTTGATCTAGCTTAGTTCTTTAAGTGTTGATTCCTCAAGTCAAATAAAGCTTTCAATTAAATCTTATTAGACTGATTCCTTAGGTACCTGTGATTAACTTAATTGAAGATGAAGTTCTTATATTTAAGCCACCAACTACCAGCCCCCACCCTCATTCCTAAGTCGTAGGCAACTAATCAATCTCACTCTAGGTCCTATATTCATGCCTATATGAAGGATATTTATGGAATGATCTTCACAAGTTGTGGAAAGTGCTTCATGATATAGTCCAAGACATGCTTCCCTTTTCACTTATATGTTATAGCTAGAAATCAGAAATATAACAAATAGAGAGAATGAGTTGAGGTACTTGAAAGAAGGAGAAGCTTCTAGAAAGTTGTTATGGAAGACATTCACCTCATCTCATCCCTTGTAAACACATCTGAATATCCTTCTAGTGTGGAGATATGACCCTAAAGGAAGGAGAAATTCATGAAGGATAAAATGAAATTACAAAAGTGAGAAGTGAAAAGACGGCCAAGTTCACGAAATCAACTTTCATTGCAGAGAGAATTCAAATAACCACGAAGAGTTGCACAACGATTTTTTCTCGTCCACATTCCCTCTCAATCAATTTCGAATCACGACCAAAACCCTCTTCAATAAACATGGATTGAAGCTTCACAATGCTTCAGAAACACAACACACGCGCAACCCTTAAAGTTGATCCTCCCAAAGCCTGCAATGAATGAATAAAATGTAGCTTCAAAATACTTCTGATAGACACATCATTTGCTCAGGAGGAAAATCAATAGTGGATCAGACCGGAAGGTTGCTTCAATAACGCTCCGGGGCCATTCTAACATAATGCGAACCCACTTACGGTAGTAGCCGACCATACATACCAAGGAGCAAGCGCATTACCCGGTAAGTCTGAATGTGGTATTTCTCTTTCTACCATTATGTTACCTAAATATTTGTCTAATATAAAATTTTCAAACGTTGATCTTCTCTTCATATCAATTTGTGTTTTTTATAATCTAAACTGTGTTGGTTCCAAAATCCTTACTAAGTGTAAAATAAACATAATTATCATTTTTCATTTGTTCCAATCCAGGAGGGCAAAAAATAAGAAATAAAACCATAAGGAAAATCCATAATTTGTTTTACAAAAAAGACAAAATGAAATAAAAAATAAAAAAAACCAAAATTTTGTTCTTTGCTCTCTCTCCGTTGTTCACCACCTCCCTCTACCTCTTCTTTCTCTCTCATCCCCCTCTCTCTCTCTTCGTCGTCTTTCTCTCTCTAAAATCTCAGAGCTCCAGATTCTCACGCCGCTATTGCTATCTCCTCCTTTGATTCCAGGTTCCATTTGATTCGATGTCCTTTTCCGATTCACCTTGTTGTTTTCTTGTTTTTTCGTTGATGGGGTTTTTCTTGGCGTTCCTCTGCGTCATTCCCTTGATTTCGATCAATGCTTTTCACGGGAATCGTAGCTCGAGATCTCATTTGTTTTCGGGCAACGATTCTTTCCGAGGATTTTCGGTCATGCAATTTGCATCGACCACTTGATTGTAATCTTGTGGCTTAATTCGGGCTTTGTTTAATTTCACTTTATTGGTTTTGGGTTTAATTTCTTGTTTTTTTCAATTTTCATTTTAGGGTTTTATTCATGGGTTTTTCTTTTGAATTTTTCTAAGGTGAAGTTTCATTTCCAATTGTTACTTGTTTTTGTTTATGTTTCAATTGGTGAATTACTGGCATTTGAATTCGTTGTATATATTCATCCCCTTTGATTGCCCGTGACAATTCGTTCTTTTAACTCTGTTTTTGTTCAAAATTGATAACTTGTAAGTGGTAAAGTTTCACTCTGTTTTTGTTGCATGATTTATTTATGCCCAGAAGTTTTTTTGAATGATTTACTATGTTACGATACAATGTGGGTTTTAAGGGACTGATTTTGGCGCTTTGTTTTTGTGCTTCTTGTGAGCAGCTGTTGTAGGAGGAGTGTCAGTGAAATAGTGCTTAATCTGGGAATGGCTGGGACTGCGAGTGAGGAATCTGGAGTGGGAAAATCTGTGGAGGGAATATTTAATGGGCAGCGTTGTCAATCTGGGGAAGCCTTGGCAGAATGGCGGTCTTCTGAGCAGGTGGAGAATGGGACTCCGTCGACTTCACCCCCTTACTGGGACACTGACGATGATGATGATGGTTGTGAATTTGTAACTATTATTAAAAGTGTAATGTTTCCACCAACATTTGTTTAAATCTAATTTCTTTTTTTTATCTCTTTACAGGTCCAAAACCTTCTGAGTTGTATGGAAAATATACATGGAAGATCGAAAATTTTTCTCAGATTAACAAAAGGGAACTCCGTAGTAGTGCATTTGAGGTTGGCAGCTACAAGTGGTATGTGGCTTTGGATATGCTTATTTGCCTTGCATGATTTTGGTGTGCTTTATAGCTTAAGGGCGTGTTTGGTCTGCGGAGGGGAGGGGAGGAATTTTAATTCTTATTATGTTTTTTAAGAGGAGGGGAGAGGGGATGGCAGGGGAGGGGAAATAACCCCTTTCATGTTTGGTTCATGAGGGCAGGAGAGGGATTTTAAAACAAGTTTACTTTAACTGCCCTTACTTTTAAATTGCAGATTTAAGTTTTAAAACATGAGAATGAGTACTTTTGTTATACGGAATATTTCCCCTCCAAATCCTCCTACTTATGGAGGGGAGACAAAATTGAGTTACGAGGGGTTTTGGCCCCTCCATTCCCCTCGTCTCCTAAAATTTGAACCAAACATGATAAGTTTTAAAAAAATTCTCCCTTCCTGTCCAACCAAACATAGTGTAATTCTAGACTTTTCTGCATCATTTTAATTTACACCTTCATTCCTTTATAGTATACTGGAAATTTGTTGTTTCATGAAAAAGGGTATAGTCCAGCATAATTTTTTGTACCTCCTCGTCTCTCCCTCATTCACTCTCTTTTTGCGTCACTCACTTATGCATTGATGTTTATGAATATAATGCCCAAATAGAATCCTGGCATCGTCAATAATAGCTCATAGAATTTGATTTTTGATCGAGCTCAATGGCATAGTGTGATCGATATTAGCCGACCTCATTTGGCGGATAAAACTTTTCATGGTCTTGTTAGTCTGACGAGTTTTTTTGTACGTAATTGATCTCTAAAGCATCTCTGTTGAGAGGGAAAAATATTGATTTCGGTTACAAACTTACTTAGTTCCAGTGGCGGAACCAGAAATTTGGGGAAGCCTGGGCAAATTTTTAAACCTTAAATTCACACGCCACAATATATAAATAGTTATAAACCCAAATAAAAAAGACTCGTCATTTTACCAACAAAAATATAGCTAATTTGAGTTTCATTTCGTTAGACAATACTCCCTCCGGTCCTATTTATAAGCAACAAAAAAAAATTCACATAGTTTAAGAAATGTAGTTAAACTAGATAAAATGCATTAAATTTGTCTTCAATCAAAATAAACTTCCAAAATTACCCTTTGTTATTAGTGTTGGAAAGTGAGAAAGAGAGAGAATAATTAATGAGACACATTTTACAAGTTAGAATTAATAAGGACATCATTGGAAAAAAATAATTAATATAGCTCAAACTTTCATTTGGTTCTTATAAAAAGGACCAAGATTTTTCTTCTCTTTCATGCTTATAAATAGGACCGGAGGGAGTACAAAATAAGAAAAAGACAAGTCCAATTCATGAATTTAAGTCTCACTTTCTCATTCCCAATTCCCCTAATCACTTCTGACTCTTCTCATTCAAAGTTTCCCATCTTATACAATTTTCCCCAATTCACCTCTCAATTCTCACTTCAAGTCTCACTTTTCCTTTCCCAATTCCCATCTTTTTTTTTTGGGTAAACCAATAATTTATTCAAAACCACTAAGGGGCAGGTCCAAAAAACAATTGTACAAGGAAAGCATAGGAAAATAGAAGAAAACAGAACAGATACAAAAACAGAGAAAGGTAGTCACAATTGAATTCCAATAAAGTGAAAAAGCTCTTCCTGGAATGGAGACAAAGGAAACCCCACGCATCCAACACATTGAATTCTCACTTCTCAAATCTCAAGCCTCACTCACTCTCTGCGTTCACTCTCTGCCTCTCAACCCTCTTCACTCTGTCACTCACCCTCACTTCACGCCTCACTGCCTCACCCAATACCCATGACCCACTGTTGACCGCTTCATCCTCACCCACCACCGGCCACCGCATGCAGGCTGCTCCCCCTCTTCACTCACCCACAGCCCCACAAGCGCGGCCACAGGACGAGATCTATGGAGATTATGGAACCTCAGAGAGAAAGAGACAACAATCAATCAAGCCAGAGGAGGTTCCAATCGAATGAATCGATCAACTCAGAGCCCAGTGGTGAAGCCTTGAACTCGTGAAGGAAGCAGTGTTCATGAAATCGATCAAGCTAGATTTTCCCCTTTCATTACACTTGCCTCCAGATTAGGGTTTCACTTCAGACTTTAAAATTTTGCCCTTTTTTCTTTTTTTTTTTGGGCCTAAAAGATATCCTGGTCCAAAGAAAAAATTATTTTTTTTCTCTAGAGCTCGGGCATAAGCCCGACCACGCCAGGCGGTAAATCCGCCACTGCTTAGTTCCCCTTCCAGTACTCCAATTTTCAGGCATTTACAAGAGAATTTCTTACTGTTTAACATTCTAATATGTCAGACGATGGAAATATACTGTTTATTTGATTTGTGGACGGTGTGTCTTATATCAGGAGTAGTAATCATAGAATTAATATACCTGATTCAGAGTTGGTACTGTAATCTAACATTTGCATATAGGATTTGCTGAGACAGTCCTGATGACTTGACACATGCTCTACATGTTAGTTGGAATTGTCGTAATCATGTTGTGGTATGTGGCAGGTATATTTTAATTTATCCACAAGGTTGTGATGTCTGCAATCATCTCTCTCTGTTTCTCTGTGTTGCTAATCATGACAAACTTCTTCCAGGTTTGATTTGTAAATTTTTAAGATTGCATTAGTTATATTACATCTGCTAGCTACTCATGGTCTCATAGTACTTTTTTCATTTTTGTTCTCCCTTCTTTTTTGGGGGTAATACAGGATGGAGTCATTTTGCACAATTTACGATAGCTGTGGTTAATAAGGACCCGAAGAAATCTAAATATTCTGGTCAGTGTTAAATAATTGGCCTAATTATTTAAATTAAATTTTTCTTAACAGCATTGTTGAGTTATTTTCGCTTGAGTTTTATAGATACATTGCACCGATTTTGGAAGAAGGAGCATGACTGGGGATGGAAAAAGTTTATGGAGCTCTCGAAGGTGTATGACGGCTTTGTTGACTCATCTGACAATCTGATAATAAAAGCTCAAGTTCAAGTGATTAGGTGTTCTATCTTATATTTTATTTACAATCTTACAAATATGCACACATCATCTTGTATACAGTGTACCTGGTCATTAAGGTTATCTTACACGGTTTTCACTCCATTTATGTACTTATCTAGAAAGGAGAAAGTATAAATGTTCATTAATCTACTACTTAGTGCATGTTTGATAAAAAGTTGAAACAAACTTATAAAAAGTTGCAACTTTTTGTGTTTGTTTCTCATCTGGTTCATTGAGTGAAATTTCAAGATTAACATATTCAGAATTGTTGCCAAAGGTTGGCTGTTAGCTTCTTTATCTTTGGAGTTGACTTGTTTAATGGTTAGAAACTTGTTAAATTGACATCTTAGTTTTTCTTTAATAATGACTAATGTGAAACTAAGTAACGTCAGGCCAAAATTATAAACACTTTACATTTGTAAAGATATTTGAAGTATTTTTATGCATACCAGTCTAAGATATTTTTTGTTTTAAGTAAAATACATTAAGTCATTTTAGCAGAATGCCAGAAAGAATAGTTTTGAAAAGGTAAATAATGACTATTAGAATATAAGAAGATATGTTACAATATCTTGATAATTTCTTAGAGTGTTTTAGATTATTATTTAGGATTGGTTTCTTTATTTCCTCATTCATATTGATTTGTTTCCTTTTTTCGTTAGAATCACGAGTCTTAATTAGTTTTCCTGTTTGAGTAGGATTTGGAGTCTTCCATTAGTATAAAGAAGATAAGTGTTTGTCTTTTGTAAGATCACACCCAATATTTGATATATCAATAAAATAATAATCTTCATTCCTTTTTCCTCTCTATACCTTAAATAAACCCTTTCGAATATTGTGTTGAAGCTAGATTGGATCTTAATTGTTTTTTTTGGCAACAATGCAATATACCTTGGAACTTTTGATTTAGATGTATGACCATATCTTTTGTTTTAATGCACAGGGAAAAAGCTGACAGGCCTTTTCGTTGCCTTGATTGTCAGTATAGGAGAGAACTTGTTCGGGTATATTTGACAAATGTAGAACAAATTTGCCGGCGTTTTGTGGAGGAGAGAAGAAGCAAGCTCGGGAAGTTGATAGAGGATAAAGCTAAATGGTCAAGGTATTTCGTGCTTATCTTTAAAAGCATCTCAACCTTTTGTCACATATTTCTAATTTATCCCATCATGTATGTTGTCATTCATATCATTCTCAGAAGTGTTGCCTAGAAGAGTCAGGAGTATTTCCTTTCAATGTTGGTGATGATTAATTTATCAATTTTCATTTTAATTTTCCTTAAAACCAGAAAAGTGCAAAATAAGACATGTTGGTAAGGAAAAGTGATACTGTAGTTTAATCTGGTTAATGTAGCAATGGTACGATGCATTATACGAATTTTCATGTAGTTGATGCCTTTTTTTTTATGCATATGAAGTTTGACTTTATTGGTATATTACGTATCCTATATCCTATAATAAGTTTAATCTGTCTTGATATTGTTATTAAAGAGGGATATAAACTGTTTATCCTGTTTATATATTGTATTAGGACTCATTACCACTTTACGCCAGATCTTTAATTTGTAATGTCTGATTATATTGGCTGATCAAATGTTAATTTACAATATTTACAGCTTCTGTACTTTCTGGCGTGAAATTGATCAATCTGCTAGGCGCCGCATGTCTAGAGAAAGGATGGATGTAATTCTGAAATTAGTTGTGAAGCACTTCTTTATAGAGAAAGAAGTGACTTCCACTTTGGTAATGGACTCCTTGTATAGTGGATTGAAGGCTCTTGAAAGCCAGAGTAACTGCAAGAAAAATAGGGTAAAATTGTTGGATGCTGAAGAAATGCCAGCAACAATTGTTCGTGCTGAGAAAGATATGTTTGTACTGGTGGATGATGTTCTACTGCTACTTGAGAGGGCTACCATAGAGCCTCTGCCTCCTAAAGATGAGAAGGGTCCTCAAAATCGCACAAAGGTGAGAAAAATAGTTTGTTGCTAAAAGGTTATGTGAGAAAGTATGTTGATGTCTGGTGATATTGGGTAAGCCATTTGAACCCTGTGGTATTAGTGCAAGATATTTTAGGGAATTGAAATAGTAATAGGGATTAGAAAACAGTCTCATTTTCAGGTTGAAGCCAGGGAAAAGAATAGAACTTCGTTCTTGTGTAGTTATCTGATTTTATCTGCTTTGTACAGCCACAGATTGTAGTCTGTTACAACTTTGTAATTTGAAAATTTGAATTTAGGTTGTTATCTACATAAACATATGGGATTTAGCTCCTCTAAGCCGAGAGTCTCTTTAGGGGGCAAAGTAAGGCATCAAAACCGTTGATTGAAAAATTAATGGATGAGATTTAAATACCAACATGTGCAAGTATATATGATTACAATCTCAACTATGGATTTCGTGATCAATGGTTGTGATGATGTACTTTACCCTCAAAAGTGACCCCCCCTATTCGACAACCTAATTCACAACCTGATTGTGTATGCAGTCTGTTGCTACCTTTGTTATTTGAATTAAGGTTGAGTTCATACAGCTTTATAGACCCATATTTCTGTAGATGTATTAGACTACTGATATTCTGGACAGGATAAGCTTAAAGAAGTTCTGGTTAGTGAAATGGTGTCTTCTGTCACCTGTTAAACTGTCAGTCATGGATATGACACATTTTGACTTGATAACTTTAGAATTCTTTTGATTGCTAAGTGAATGTTTGGGTTTTAATTTAGCCTATCTAAACCCCAACAGAGGTCCAAGGTTCCTTTCACTTTTTGTACGTTATGAGGCCTCGTATCGCGCATTCTTGAATTTCAATGAACCGAATGTAGTTTTTCAACTGAAAAAGCAAACATGCCCTAAGACACCTGACTCACCTTTTTTTTTTTTTTGCAGGATGGAAACTCTGGGGAGGACTTCAATAAAGATTCTATAGAGCGTGATGAAAGGCGCCTCACAGAATTGGGGCGCAGGACTTTGGAAATATTTGTCCTTGCCCATATCTTCAGGTAGTATACGTGATTAGTTCTGGGCCCTTCAAGTTTTCTAGGTTAACTTCTCATTTATATAGTCTTCATTTTAGTTCTTGCTACCTTTGAATTGAGTTTGGTTATCTTCATTTATATAGTCTTCAGGTAGTATACGTGATTAGTTCTGGGCCCTTTAAGTTTTCTAGGTTAACTTCTCATTTATATAGTCTTCATTTTAGTTCTTGCTACCTTTGAATTGAGTTTGGTTATCTTTTGTGTTAATGGATGTTGTTTGTCGGTGATGAATTAATGATCATTAGCAAGCAGTCTCCTTAAATTTACATCAGTCAGTTATGATGTAAACCAATTTGATATATTTTATATTTACCTATACTTTCAGTTTAATGTTAAATTTTTAGCAATTCTGTTTCTATAAGAGGATTTAGGTTTAATGGAGGAGTTCTTTAATTTATAATTTTTTAAAACAGAGGTGACATACATAACTCCGCAAACTGTAGAATGGTTAATCCTTAAACTCATGAGTTACTATGATGTTTATGGAGAGAGCAGGCTGGTCAATCTCGGAAAGTGGCCAGCCCAAAAAACGTATAGCGTATAACAGGATGGCCACTACACTGAAGAAGGAGGAGGAAGAAGGAGGATGGAGGACGGAGAAATCACCAGAAGACCCTGAAAGGTGGCTGGAAGGTGGTCCGAGTGGCGCACGTGCAGGGTAAGGGAGAAGAAAGGTTGAAGGAGGCAGCACAAATTTTAGATCGAATTACGGGTCTCTTTAGGGTTTTAAGAACTGAAAAAACCAAAAATACCCCCCACTAGTAGAGCTGAAAAACCAGCAATAGCCCCGACTATAAGAACTGAAAACCAAATATACCCCCAACTAATAACCCTAACGTTCTAATTTTGAGGGCACCCTTGACTTTTCAGAAATTCTCTTTTGTTCAGAACAAACCAACCCTAGTCCTTGTAGGTGCGAAATAGCACTGCCATAGCTGCGAATCTGACCGCAAAAGTGGGTCCGACGACCGCGACGGGAAGGTCTAGTGACGGCGCGATTTCGCCTCTATGGTGCGCGATTCACAAGCCTGGGTAAGAGTAATTGAGAGGGGAATCAACTTGGTTTTATGCCGGGGAGATTAACTATGGAAGCTATACACTTGCTAAGAAGACTAATGAAGAGATATTTGAGAAATTAGAGAGACCTACACACGGTGATGTAGTACCTAGAAAGGTTTTGTAGAAAGCACAAGAGAACAAAGGAGTTAGCATTGCTTAAATTCAAGCAATAAAAGGTATGTGTGAGGGGGTCCCTACTAGCGTGGAAAACAAGGTTGGAATTTTGAAGATTTCCCTTCAAGAATAGGGGTGCATGGGGTTTAACTTTGTGTTCTTATCTTTTCCTTTTAGTTCTTCACGTGCATACCGAATAAGCTCAAGATATGACGCCTCGTGCGCGGGCGTTTTATTTTTTGCTGATATTATAGTATGAGTTGAAGAACCGGGAGAAGCAATAAATGTAAAACTAGACTCATGGTGACAAACATTTAAACACATCATTTAGACTCAAAAGTAAAGTAGAGTATATGGAAGTAGGTTTAGTATGAGCATCAGTCTAGCATAGAGGTAAAAGTTGGAGATCATATAATACGACGAGTATCACAACCACTGGGGCGGTGTGTCCCATCCCGTCTCACTTCCAATTTTGCGGATTTTCGCATGAGGTCGCGGTAAAACAGGGAAGGCTACCTGAACTTAGCCAAATGCCCTTGACTTTAAATTAAAGTGGGGCACTATTAGGGGGATTTTCTGTAAACTTCACACAAACCCTAAAGGAAGAGAAATGCGAAGTCATGTGCCTTTGCATGTCCAACGAACCTCGGGTGACCACCATTTCGCAGCCATCCTGCTATGTGAAATCCCGTTATCCCAGTTTTTTCGGTGGCTGTCACACTCCACAATCCACAATTGGAAACATAGATCACACCTTAAATTCTTTGGATCTTCATACAAAATGATTGGGAGATAGAAGGGGATGTCAGCCATATGACCAAGCAAAGTTGTTAAAATGTGGAATGCTTCAGCCTGTCATTCTCTGTTAGGGGTGGCAAATGGACGGATCAAATGAATTTTGAATTGGATTGTAACGGATAATCCATTTCCCCATTTATGATACATTGAAATTGTTTAAGAAAATCTAATTCATCCATGACCAATTAAATAAAATTCAACCCATCCATTCATTAATGAATTTTTAATGGATGGATATCCAATCCATCCATAAATTTAATCTTTTTACACCTTTTTAATCGAACTTCTCTCCGTTCCTCTCTCATTGTCTCTCCCTCCTCTGTCTCCTTTTGTTGGAGTACAAGTGTAAATAAAGAAGTCTCACATTGAATGGAAAAGCAACAAAAAAGCAGTATATAAGTGAATTGACCCACTCGTCCATTGCCTTTATGTTTTGTGGTGAAAGTATGTGGATGACGACGCCCAAATCACTTGTGCTCTTACCTCAATGTGGATGTGATCTCCCTAGCCCATCTCATTATCTGCCTAACAACTAACCTAAATTATAATATGATATCAGAGCCAAAAATGCCTAACGGCTCATGATCCCCCCGCCCCCAAAAAAATGAATGAGCTCAATAAAAAAAGGGAAAAACACATAGGCCTCTGAGACTCAAGATGACGAAGCACAAGTCCAGCGACCTTCGAGGTTCCGCTTGAGTACAAGTCCAGATAAAGCAAGTTGTAATGTCTCTGAGACTTAAATGAAGGAGCACAAATCCAACGACCTCTGAAGTTCCGCTAAGTACAAGCTCAAGCAAAAAATAAAATAAAAATGGATTCACACTTAAAGGGGGAGTGTTGGAGTACAAGTGTGAATAAAGAAGTCCCATATTGGATGGAAAAGCAAGGGAAAACAATATATTAGTGAACGAGTCGACTCACGTATTGCCTTATGGTTTTGTGGTGAAAGTACGTGAATGATCTCTCTCTGTCAAAACTTTTCAAAAATTCCATGTGAATTTCTCAAAATTTAATTTAATTACTAATCGATAAACAAAAAATATTAATTCTTGTTTTTGTAAAAAACCTCATAAATACATATTTTACAAAATTAGAAATATACGTTATTGTGTTAAAAACCAAGAACATGCACCCTATGTTGCGTCGCACCATGTTCTGGGACTACATGGCTTGTCGTGTCTTAGTTTGCCATCACGGCTGGAGCGACCTCTATCATGGGTGATTTCGCGGATGTTCTCGTTGAATCACGACGCGACAAGGAAGATGACCCGCACCTGTGGAAAATGCCGTCTACTTAAAACTTGAATTGGGTATTTTTAGGGGTATTTTTGAAATTTCCACATGAATCCACGAGACTTACAAAAATTCCCTCAACTTTAAACCTAAATGGGTACTTTTAGGGCCTTTGCTGGAATTTCCCTACAAAAAAACCCTAGGTGTGAAATAGAGTCTTCTCCCCTATGTGCAAAACGCGTCTTTTCTGTTCCTCTGCCTTAAGAGTGAGGACTACTGTCCATCCTTTTCTTCGACGAACATTTGACGACCACCGTTTCGCGGTCATCCCGCTATGCATGATCCCGCAATCCCTGTAGTTTGGGTGTCCGCGACTATCCGTGATTGACAACTTAGCATGTACCATAAAAAATGAATACATGTACTTGTTTACCACTCTCAATTATAAAGAACTTCAACTTGTTACATATTAATAAGTAGTTACTACCTTATTTATGGATTCTCATGTCCAGTATTTGAAATATTTCTTTAATTTTTTCCCATTTTTAACATTTGATTGAATCATAAAAATTAATATTTGATTTTAATGCACAAAACTACTACAAGAGAGATGGGGGAGAGAGAAGGGACAGAGAGAGAGAATTTTTGTTTTAAATTTGTTAAAAATCATCCATTTAATCCATGGGCAATTCTATGGCGGACCATGTTAAAAACTGATCCAACCATACACCGTGTTTTTACAACTAACATTCAGTACAAGCTATAATTGGATGGATGTCATCGTGGATGGATTGTGGGTAAATAGATCCGTTTAACACCCCTATTCTCTGCCGACCTTGGCTCTGTTTTTTTTCTTTTCTGTATGAGGTGTTGCCGATCGAATATTCTCCAATGACCTGGCCCTCAAGTATAAGGGCTTTGCTTTATGAGGTTTTGACTTTATGAATAATAAACAATACGTGTTTAACTTGATTTTGGTAATGTGTGTTTAATATTTCTGTACTGTTCATTATTTTCGTTGAAATTTTCTTTTTACTTGTATGTATTTGCAGTTTGTAGGATGTAAATGTATTAGGTTATCCTAATTCCTAATTATTTACTTTACTTAATGGGTGCAGCAATAAAATTGAGGTTTCCTATCAGGAAGCTGTTGCTTTGAAGAGACAAGAAGAGCTCATCCGTGAAGAGGAGGCAGCATGGCTAGCTGAAAGCGAGCAGAAGGCAAAACGTGGAGTTAATGAGAGGGAAAAGAAGTCAAAGAAGAAACAGGTCTTGCACATATCTAATTTGTTGCACTGTCAAGAATCTCTAATATCCTATAATTGATTTCATGGTCGCTGCCGTATTTTTTGGTTGTCTTGATGTTACTATTTGATTATCTGTCAGATTGAAATGCAAATTTATGAGACATTAAATAGACTTGAGATTAAATTATTATTTGAATTTCCTCTTGTTAGAATCCTAGCAGAAATTAAACAGAGAGAGAGAGGGGGAGGAAAAACTCTGATATTATTTCTTAACCAATTCAGTTACAAGCACATGACTATATAGAGAATAGTCATAGCTGTCTACAACAGTTTCTAGTAGATTCTGCGAACAATAGAACTTGACTAACTAAAGCTAACTAAGCTATAACTAAGATTGTCTCTAACATTCTCCCCATAAACTCGGGCGTTTTTTGCAGAAAACACTGAGTTCATCTCTTAATTCAATAAATCTCTGCTTGGGAAGTGCTATAGTTAGAAGATAAGCAATCTGGTCAGCAGCAGGTATATGAAAGACAACAAGAGACTTAGTATCACCTTCTCTAGAACAAAGAAAATGTCAAGCTCCGTGTGCTTTGTTCGGATTATGACAGGGCCACGGATTGTGGAACAGATGTGGTGACTTGAAGCTCACTAAGTAGAGATTGAACCCAAAGAACTTCAGCAACAATAAGGGAAGGCTGCCATACACAGCTTCAGCATTAGAATGGGCTACAAGTTGCTGCTTTTTAGACCACTAAGTGATTGGTTTGAGAGTTGAGACCAAGAAAAATACATGATCCTGATGTAGATCTTCTATCATCTGGATCTGAAGCCGAGTCAGTATCACAAAAGGCATGGATAGGCAGTGAAGCAGTAGAAAGAGCAGGCTGAAGCAAAAATCCTGACTGCAATATACCATTTAGATATCTTAATATTCTTTTAACAACTTGCCATGAGAGTCAAGAAGTTGTGCCATAAATTGACACACCTCGTTGACTGAATAAGCTATCTCTGGTCTAGTAATTGTTGCATTCTGTAAGGCACCTACAATAGACGTATAGAGAGAAGGATCAGTCATAAAATCAGAACCAATCTTTGTTCACTTGCAGCCACCAGGAAGAGGTGTAGAAACAGCACTTGCTTCATGTATATTGGCTTTAAGAAGTAGATCACCAATGTACTTTGACCGAGTCCTAAGAAGAGAGCTATTAGGAAGTATCTCAACTTGAATGCCAAGGAAGTAATCCAAATCTCCTAAGGGCTTAAGAGCAAAGATGTCATTAAGCTTAGTGATTAGATCCTGAATGAGAGTCATGGAAGTCCCAGTTATGATGATGTCATCAACATATATCAGAATAAAGAGGCAGTGAGAAGCGGTCTTTAGAATCAACAATGAAGGATCACATTTACTAGCCTTAAATCCAAAGCCAAGAAGAGTGGTAGTCTTCCTTTCATACCAAGCCCGAGGTGCTTGTTTTAAACCATAAAGAACTTTGTTCAGCTTACAAATCGGCTGCTTTTTACAGGATTCAAAGGCAGAAGGCTGAACTTTGAGATAGAAAAGATGCTGATGATTCTTCTTTATATATGCTTCTTGAGTGTTAGAATTCATAGAAGGGAAGAAAGAGAGAATGAGAGGGAGGGAGGGAGGGAGAATTCTCTGATATAATTTCATCACACTGTTTTCCAATGATTACAAGACACTTTATACTAATGCAGTGATAACGGCTTACATAGCTAACTGTGACAGCTGTTAGCAGAAACTAACCAAACACTAAAACACTTATTCTTTAATATCCCCCCCCCCCCCCCCCCAATAAGCTCTGTGTGTGCGAAGAAAACACCCTGTGTTTAGGTATTTCAGGCTTTTTGCTTCTGAAACATACTGAAAATGGTATAGTTTTAGGAGGATTAGGAGGCAGTGATATCGAACTTTCATGTTTTTAGGCAATTTAATTTGTGAACTAGATACTTAAACTTCTTTGTTACCTTGGCTTTTATTGGTACTAGTATGTTTTGTTTGACACCTATGACTTTTTTATGTTAATTATGGCTGCCATGAATTGAGTATTTTTTATCATTTATATGCATATAGTTATAGTATATAAAATATACAAAAAATTTAGGCCGCTATGCGCTATACCGCTATAGCGTTTTTGGGGTAGGCCGCTATCTGGGATTGACAACACTGATCAAAACATTGACACCGTATGTAGAAGACTTCAAAATAAGCAGAGATATGGGTCATACTTGCTAGCATTGAAGTCAGAACCAAGTAAACGTTTTGGTTAATTATACCTAAATTGGAAATATTTTGCCAGCAATTAGAATGATAACTCCTAAGATTTTTTCTTGATGTTCCTTTTCCTTTGCCATGCCTGTTACTTATGGGATTAAGGGATGTCATATGCATGCGGGTGTGAAGAAGAGTTGTATTAATTTCCCTTTTTAACTGCTGACAATGAGTCCGTTTCGTCACTGCAGGCCAAACAGAAACGGAGCAATCGTAAAGGAAAAGATAAAGGTAGAGAGGAGAGACCTGCTGTGGCTGTACTCGACAAGGAGGAAGACAATGCTGCCGATGAGAAAAAAGATTCTAACATGGACGAGGAGATTCAAACTCTGGATGAAAAGCTTGATGTGCTTGAAGTTGTTTCTGATGTGTCTGACTCCGTGGATGGGGTTGGTGAAGTGCTTCAGCCTGATTCCGAAGACAGAGATGTGAGTCCTGTCAATTGGGATACTGATGCATCAGAGGTTCATCCTCCAACTGAGGCTAGTAACAATGGTATAACTGGTCTTTCATCTGTACAAAATGGAATGACTGAGAAAAGGAGCAGTTCTGTGATGGATGACAGTTCTTCAACATGCTCTACTGATTCATTGCCATCGGTGGTGATTAATGGGTCCTCCAAGGGGAACTCATTGTCAAGTTATAAAGTCCAGAAGTCGCCTAGCAGGTAAGTAAAAGTAGTGTTTCTTTCATGTGGATGGGTATCAATAATGTGCCTTGCTTGTTAATTTGATTTGGTGCTTTTATCCAGAAGTAAGAACCCAGTTAAAGCGTCATGTGATGGGGATAATCGGACAACTGAAATGGATAGTCAGGCATCTGGTTCTGCTGCAGATGCTGTTGATATTAACAACGAATCTGTTAATGGTAAGGTTGGTGAATATGAGCCTGAGGGTGCACCCTGCTTACAGGATCGGTTAAAGTGGCTTGGGCAGCATGTGATCAGAAAGGTACTCTTTTTAGCCGAAGCCTATCCTTTTAGTTTTGCTGTAATTACCAAGTTCCCTTTTGTTCTATTATTTTTCCCTAGTTTTTTGACTGCTTCTCTCATGTTAGATTTCATATGCATTTATTTTTTTCCTTAGCTGTGAAGTGTCTGTCAATGGTGTACAGGAATGCTAGCAACAGGCTTTGTTGAGTTTTTGACACACTTGAACACATTTTCTTTCAAGACAAATGTGTTAACTTCATAGAAAATGGATCAATCACAGAACGTTGTAGTGTCAGAAAATTTGTGTTGCTAACATTTCTGTTACTGAAGTATGGGCAATGTGTAGGTACACTTACCTTGTGTTGAAAGTCAACTCTTTATCAGAAAAATGGGGCAATAAGAATTGAACTTTAGAGGATATGATATCATGTCCTGAATGCATTATTCCAATAGTTGAAACTAATCGGCAAAGATTCCTGAATATTTTTTATGTTATATCTCTAACATGAACGACTTCAATGACGAATCTATATGTGTCTTAAAAATTAGAGATGACTAAAGACCTCAGTTTGCCTTATTTCGCACTCATCTAGGAATGTGATGAAAATAAGATGGTTTTGCAAAGCTGAAGACTGCTTGGTGATGTTTCTATGTGCCTGTCTTTAAGAATTGAAGTATTCGTATAAAAATGATGTTTATATTTCTCATCTTTCACTTTCCTACTCTGAAAATGTATTTGTTTTTAAATCCTTTCATTCTATCCATTCCTGCTAGTGGCTCCGTTATCATTGTCTTGTGCTTTTAAGGTTTTTCGTTCCTTCCTGGACTTGACATGTGCTGCTTTAACCTCAATAAAAGATGTGTTTATTTATGTGGCAAAGGAGCTGCACTTCCTTTTTCTTGAAGCATGAGGACTTGGAATTGTTGTAAAATTGATGGCTGAATTAATATTTATTTGTTTTAAAATGCCATCAGTCTAGTTTATTCCTTTTAAACTTTCTGTCTTGCTTCAGTCATTGGTGTGTATTTATACATTGAAGTCTCTGTCTTTACAATTTGGTCTTGACATCATAGGCTTTTGCTTTTGTACTTGATAGGAAGAAGTTCTTCCACTACAAAAGAAGCAGCACAGGAAAGACCAAGTTGATGTTGAAAGACCAGTTGATATCGAAAGCCTACAGAAAGAGAAGACGTCAGCAGTGCCATCGTCACGTAGGAGTCCTCCAAGAAACTTACCTACATCTGTCCAAATGAAGTCAGAACACCAAACTAGTGGTACTGTAGAGCCTGTTCACGTCAGGAAAGCATCTTTCGGTGTCTCACAACAGACTGATAAAGATGCATCTTCATCTTTCACTTTGGCCACACAACCAACAGCTGTGCTCAAAAAGGAGATCCAGAAGACTTCACCCCCGAGACTATCCGAAAAATCTACGGGACAAGGGGCTACAATGTCAAGGCCTTCTAGTGCTCCTTTGGTTCCTGGTGGTCCAAGGCCAACCGCTTCTGTTGTCTCTTTGGTTCATCAAACAAATCCTCCTCTTGCACGCTCAGTAAGTGCAACTGGCCGGTTGGGTCCTGATCCCTCACCTGCTACTCATAGTTATGTTCCTCAGTCCTACAGAAATGCAATGATGGGGAATCATGTGGCCTCAACGGCCGCCGGTCTGACCCATTCTAGCTCAAGTTCAGTAGTAAACACATCTTCTGGCTATTCACAAACGCCTCTGGTTTCGTCGCCAATGTTTCTCTCCCAGGGCTATGACAAAATAGATTCTAAGGCTGTCCAGTCTGGTGTTCCCTTTCATATGATTGCCCGGGATGTTTTACAAAATGCACCCCAGTGGTTTGAAAGTTCTCAAAGGGAATCCAGCACAACCTCCTTGCTCTATGAACCATCTCCCAAACTTAATGATGCTCAAAATTTTGACCTGTACAAGCCAGTAGACAACATGCGGAGCGAGCTCCCAGCCTGCACAACATCCAGGCATCAGAACCAAGGGTTGGTGGATGAGTTCCCGCACCTTGATATCATTAATGACCTGCTTGATGAGGAGCATGGTATCGGAAAGGCAACCAGGGCAAGTTCAGTGTTCCAGCCCCTCAATGATGGACCGCAATTGCTTAATCGGCAATTCACTTTTCCTGGAGACTTGGGTACAAGTGAGGATTTGGGATCTGCATCCAGTTCTTGTCGGTTTGAGAGATCGCAAAGTTACCATGATCCAGGGTTTCAGCAAGGTTACAGCTCCCCTGGTCGGCAATTTGACTCTTATAGGGAATATCATCCTCAGGCGGCAAGCACAGCAGCAGCATATGGAAATGGCAAGGTAGATGGGTTGGTTCCAAACCAATGGCAGGTACCTGGTTCTGATCTATCTTATCTAGGAATGAGAAATCCAGAGAATAATGGTTACTCATACTATCAAGATTACTCAAGCATGTCCTGTGGTGTCAATGGCTATCCAATTTTCAGGCCTTCAAATGGTCCTTAGAGGGAGAAGATGACTAGGATTGTCCACAAATTAGTGGATGTAATAATGCAGGGAGAAATTGCTGGGTCTCTTTAGATTGGAGTGAGATTGTAGCCCTTGATAAGAAAACATTTTGTAAAGAGTGTTTCTGAGTAATTTGGTTCCAGCTTTTGATTGAAATTATACATGTGCTGGGCTTTTGGGATTTTATAGGTACCATTTCATTCATGTTAAAGTTACAGAAATAAACTTTTTAGAAAAGGACGAGATGCATGATACATTGATGTGCAGCAAACATGATAATAAATCGCCAACAATAGGAATATACATCCCCGATGTGCAGTTGCTTGAAATTTTTTAAGGGCTCGTTTAACATACCGTATTAGGCATGATAGTATAAGCTTATACAATACATTATGAACTTGTCCATTGTTTGGTGCTAACATTGTATTGTATAAGCTTATACATCAATCATTTCTTATACATTAAAATGATGAATTATTTAATCCACCTTACATATGATGGATAAGGCATGAGAAGAGTGTGATGTATAAGCTACAACCATAACCCTCCACCATCGCCACCACACCACCATCTATCATTACTACCAACACTCCACCACCGCCCTCCGCCACCACTGCCACAACCATCGTTGTTGTCATCGCTATCGCTACTGCCACCACCACCGTCACCATCACCTTCCACCACCACCACAGCCTCCACCACCTCAACCACCATTGTCATCGCTGCCACCACTAGATACCGCCATGACCCAGCACCACCACTACCGCCACAACCACCTCCCTTCGCAGCCACCACCACCATCACTTCCAACACCATCACTCCCGCTGCCACCACCTAAGCCACTACCGCCGCCACAATCTTCCACCATCGCCACCACTATCTTCCTCCACCCCGCCACCGCCATCACTTCCAACACCGTCGTCGCCACCTCCCTAACCACCACTTAGTTTTACCGCTGCCACCACCACAACCACCGCCGTCCATCACCGCCACCTCCATTATCACAGCCACGTTTGCTGTCACCGCCATCTTTGCCACCCACTAATACCATCTTCATTTTTATAATATATATCATTATTCAATTATTCACAAAACATATGTTTATATTAATTTAAATGAAATGATAAGTTATATAGTGTGTTACTAACCGTTGTATAGTATTAAAATTTTATCAGACCTAATACTATCAGACTTATTACTATATGACATTTGACATTATACTATACAACATAACAAATGAGCCTTAAGAAAATATAAAAATGAGTAATTATACAGCTGATAGCTCAGCTTGCGAAATTTGTCATTGACAAATAATATGGATTTGAGGTGATGAAAATATTATAAAATGAGAGGTGAAAATAAGTAATGCATACTAAGTTAAATTTTTAACATAAACATACTTGGCTAGTCAAGTGGTTAATGAGTAAAGATAACCGATAATAGTTTAAGAATGAGTAAAATGTGATGTTTGACTCTTGGACTTAGTAGTTGAAGCAAAACATATGGTACAATTGATCCGATGATAACAAAGTATATTCAAAAAGTTTTCTTTTCCTGTTCTTGCAATTTTGATTAGGGTTTCATGTTCTTTCATCAATTCGTTATTTCTCTCCGTTTATATCTCTTTTTATCTAATATAACTTTTGCTTGAGTAGCAGAATTTAAGCTATCCTCTCTTCCTCTTTTTTAGCTTTATTTTCACCTTGAAAGGATAAAAAAGTATATTCAAAAAGTTTTTCTTTGTTTGAGATGCCGATTGGACTTCTTCATGTGGTGAAGGCTAGAAGTCTCTCTAAAAATGCAGCTCATATGTATTGTACTTTTAGCCTTAGGGGTTAAAACTTTCGACCACTACAACTCGCGCATCATATTAAGAAGTTATATAAGTTTGAAAATTGAGAGTAAATTTATTCAAAAGTTACATAGAGGAATCAAAACCACACATCAACCAGTAAAGGAACTAAAAGTGAACCAACTTTATTTTAATTGATATGCATGGTTTTGGTAGGATTTGACCAAGTTTATATTTTCACTTGTTGACGGGTAATCTATTATAAATTGCAACTATTTGACCTAGTTCCCATTAGTTCAAGCCTTTCACATTACAATTCTATATGCCTATTTCTTAATTTGGTAACATCCACAATAACTGCAGTGCCAAGAAATTTCTCGAACTTGACCATCGATTTCATGCATGAGGAGCGAGTAACTTTGCTTGTAAAACAAGTTTACAACTTTGATATCTTTCTCTCAATATATAGTAATAGTTATTATCATATTAAGCATCACTTAATCGCGTGGATAAGATTGTGGACTGGGAAAAACCATGGATTAATTGAAGTTCAAGTGAAACAAAAACTCTCTACACACCTCAATTTAATTCCATCTCATGACCAATTCAAACACATGTTCTGCACAAATTATCAATACTTAAATCTTAGTATAGTCATTAGTCAAAAACATTCAACAAAACACACGTCACAAAGCCTCAAATCGGTTACCACCTACCAAATTACCATTATAAATACCAACAATCCTAGCTAGTGAGAGATATCATTTGCTAAGTATTTAATTTGCTTAATTATAATCCTTTTGGTGAATTTTAGGAACACTATGAGGGTTCTCAACATTGTTTTGGTAGTTCTTCTGCTTCTTACCATAATGCATGTGGAGCCAAACTTTGGTGGTAGGATTTTGAAGATGGAGAAGAAAGAGCTTAGGTTGCAGTCCCTTGATAAGGGTCCTGTCCCTCCTTCAGGGCCTTCGGGCTGCACAAACATCCCAGGAAGTGGTGGTACAAATTGTCCAGTCAAGGAAATGAATGTTGCTGGCAATCCTAAAATGTACCACCGCCAAGTTGGAAGAAGCTATCATAAATGGAAGCCTTTTCAGTTTACAAGTTAAAACAGCAAGTTTGGAAGAACTCAAAGGCTGTGTTTGGGTGATCGACATATGATTCATTGTTTTTATTTTCTTTTTTATTTTCTTGTTTGTATAATTTTTTTAATTTTTTATCCCTTTTTTAATAGAAAGTTGTATTTCATGGTAGAGAATACTCTCATGAGAATTGTGAATATTGTATTATAATCTTATATTGTAAAGTTGCTTGTTGAATCAAGATTGTATTATAATCTTATAATTGTATGTATTATGAAATTTCATCTCTCTAATGTGATACTTTTTTTGAAAGTCTAATGTGATACTTATATATATCCAAATGTGATTGTGCCTAATTTCTTTTGAAAATGCGTGCCAACATTGACGACTATATATATATGCACTATTGTTGTTAACTTTGCGTGTTAGAATTTTATTTGGGTAATTTGGAAAAACCCTGAACAAAGGTGGTATTTAATTCTATACACAATACAAATATAGATAAATTCTTTATATAGTCTTAACTATATTTATGATATTATGAAAAAAATCTAGAAAATTTATGTATATCGGAAAAATAAATTTCAGCCTTCAGTGATTGATCACTAAACTCCTTCTCTCAACCCATATGTTTCTTACCACTTAAGCTATCATTCGGGTGGGAAAAACATCTAGAAAATGATATATCATAAATGTATTGTTTTTTTAAAAAAATAGAAGAGTGCAACTGTGCAACAGTAATTTCATGCATAATTAATCAAGTTAATTTGAAAAATATAAAGCTGTAATTTGTCATGCAAGTTAAATAGGAAAATATTACCGATAAGGTGTTGGTTTAGTGGTAAACAAGTTAGATTCATATAAGGATGAGAGCATAAGTCCAATCCTGAGAAGAACATTTGTTGGAAGGATCATAAACATATATACAACCGTATTCCGAACGAGTGATGACATGCATTAATGACAAAAATTTAAATAATAACAAATGTTAATTGAACAAATGTAATGTTCAATGCAAATAAAAAATTTTGCACTTTTCATTCCACATAATCTTTTGAACAGATTTTTAATTGTTGCGGATTAGGTCTCTATCTTTTATATTAGACTTAGAACTCTCATAATTCTCATCTCCACAAGGAAAATAGGCCCCACGTAACTAATTTGGCTCGAGATACAATAGTGATGTCCCTGGCCACAAAGATATTATTTTTTTACCTCAAAGGGGATCGAACCCGGGTAAGAAGCCAAAAAAAAAAATCTCATTTTTAAGAAATAACTTCACAAGTTGAATCAATTTAATCCTAGTAAAAGTTATTTATTATCCACATCAAAACACACTAATCAAAACATTAAATTTTAATAAAAAAAATAATATTTGAAAAGAAAATGGAAATTTAATAGTTTTTTGCACATGAAGCTAAAGATAATGACCAAATTTGTTTAATTTAAAAAGTACAATGACTTGATTAGCTAAAAAAATTAGGAAATTAAAATCACCTTTATATTAGTTCAAACTAAGAGAATGAAAAAATGCAATTCAACCTAAGAATAATTAAAAATTATTACAAGCGTTAAGGGACCCGTCTTCAAAACGTGTTCCATATGGAAATCAAACATTGAAGTTATACGAGAAAATGACTTCTTGAACAAAAAAATAAGGTAGGTTGGGATACACAAAATCCCAAATGTTTTATAGTTAATTAATAGCAAGGAAATCATGTTAGAAATTTGGGTATGATAATCCTGGATAACTTCGAAGAATCGTGTTCGAACACTTTCCGAACAAAGTATTTCGACCCAATTCTTGCCTGGGATCACGAAATCCTTGTTGGGATAATTCTTGAAGAACAATCTGCTTCAGGCAAATGAGAACAGATCAGGAATGTAAGAGAAATCTCGGTTTCTTGTTTTCTGTATATGAAACTGAGGCCAAATGACTCCTTTATAAGGAGTTTGTTTCAGAAACCGAAAACGGTTAATAAAACATAATTATTTTTCGAAAAATTTCAAACGGGGCGCTGCCCCGCACCCCGCACCCCGCAATCTAATCGCGGTCAATTATGCGTTGGCTCAACAAGCGTGCACTCCGCACTACCCTAACTCGTTTCCGAGCTTAACGCATAATCGCATCGGCCTACAATAAATGACATTACTACTAAAATCCATTGATGATACTAAAATCACCAACAAATCAAATTTCTACTTAATTTTAAAATCACTTATTTTTAAGCTGAAACAAATGTGCTTAAAATAAATTTTTAATTAAAACCTTAAAATCCCCACCCCAGCATTCCAATTCTCACCCTCTTCTTTTTAAAATTCCAAATCTACCCCATTCCTCTTCCACGTTCTCACTCCGTTCACAACCTCATCTGTGTTTTTCAAAAATCTGGTATATTAAATACTCATCTACCGGATTTTTGAATTTCAGTATATATATTTTTAAAATTCGGGTTCTAAACTCGGCTCGTTAACGTCGACTAGGAGGTTCGGTTCAATCCGAAAAGTTCATGTTGGGTTTAGGGATTCGGTTAGGCTGACAAGTTCTGGTCGGTTGACCAACTTGTATCAGGTTTAGTGTCAGGGTTTAGGTCACTCGACCTGTTCTGGTCGATTTGACTTGTTTAGGTAAGCTGACTTGCTGAGGTCGCCAAGGCCAGTTTAGGTTGGCCCAACCAATTTAGGTTGGATTTTAGGGTTTATGGTTTAGATATCAGAATTTATGGTTGGGTTTATGTCGACCCGACCTTTTGAGGTCAACCCAACCATTTCAGGTTAGTCAGTTAAGAACGATTAGAAGAGTGGTTAGAACATTTAGTAGAATTTTTAAGAGTAGATGTTAAAAAGTTGAACGGGAAGAGGAATAGAGTAGGCAGTTAATAAATAATAATAAACATTGGGCCAAGATATTGCTTAAGCGTAAAGGGGAGACTATTGAAGGAGTTACTCTCCATGTATCTTACCCAGAAATAATAACAATCTCCCTTTCTTACTATCTTTTATCTCTGCAAATCTACTTTTCTTTACTCAAATTTCCAGAGTTCTATATATTAATTTGTTATGGCTAGCGCCATGTACATCGGTGGTGGCTCAAGCGGAAGCTTGTAACTATATATCATGGACTATTCTCTCTACAGTTCGAATTTTTTCGAATCATGAAGAGGGAACAATGGAATCACGCATGGTGGGCTGGTGGCACTTGAGGAATTAGTAGAGATGTTGAAAAAATAACTTGGGATCAAGATTCTCAACTGACTATAATTAAAACTCAACTTGAGGCACATGATGAAATTAGAGACATCAAGATTCTTCAAGGCGAGTTAGCATAGGAACAAGGACATTGGGAGGAGGAAGAAATTAATTATCAGATAGCCCAATTTTGAAATTGAAGTTGAGTGAAGAATGCGGGAGGTATTGCGTCCGAATGGTGATGATAGTACCTCCTAAAAAATGTACTCCCTCCGTTCCAATTTGTTTGTTGTTTTAGCAATTGCACACAGTTTAAGAGCTAATCATTGGATTAATATTTTCACCAACATACCCCTATTTATTTTCATTCATGTCAATAATTCCTTCCTCATTTTCCACACTCACACTACTAATTTCACATCTTTACCAATACATTGTTAATTTTTTGACAGAACCAATACATTGCTAAGTGTGGGAGAATTGATTTGTTTATGTTCTCTAAATAATCACATCAAGTATAGCCTTTTCAATTTCCTGTGCATTCTTTTATTCTATTTTTTAAAACTCTCTGTTTTTCCACTGGGAATTCGTACTCTCCCCTAAATATGTCAAAATTTACAAACTTCCAATTTTATCAACTATACATGCTTCCCTCGCACCAAAAAACTATTCATGCTTCCCGTCAAAATTTTACCTAAATTTGAACCACTAATCATCTTTCCACAATACTTAAATTTTCCCTCTTAATCTAAATTTTAGATTTCCACCTTTGAATGTTTTTGTTTCCCCCTTATATTTGCTTATAAATGTTTTGTTTCATGCTAATATTGCTGTAGTAAGAAAAATGGCAGCAACAAAAGTTTATCTTTTCCATTGAAAATAAAAGAGAGTGTGTAAATTCAAAATTTGAGTTACTACTACTCCCTCCGTTCCTAAATATAAGACCTAGTTTCAAAATTTTGAAGTTCCTAAATATAAGACCTAGTTACAATAATCTAACAAAAGGTTTTGTACTCTTCCATTTTTACCCTCCACATTAATTATATGTTTTCAATTCCCAAGTTTTGATTACCACTTATCATTAATTAGTGAGAGAAAATGACAAAGGGTAAATATGGAGGAATGTATGCATTTTTAAAAAACCAATACACTAATTGAACACATTTAATGTTTTCTTAATAAGCGCAATTTTTTGTATTAGGTCTTATATTTAGGAACGGAGGGAGTATAAAAGAGAAACTTGACCAGAATAATGACTTACATTTTCGTAAATAGGGATAGTAATTAATAGAGATAGTGGGGATAATTAGTTTAGGTGGTAGGTTGGTTTTTTAAGAAACTTTGAATTAATTATTCAACAAGGGTATAGAGGGAAGGAAATGAGAAAAAATGCATTGAATATATAAAACAACAACCATTTTGGAATTTCTAGCAAAAGCTAAAACAACAAACAAATTGGAACGGAGGGAGTATCTTTTTATTATGTAGCATTAAATATCAACCCACGGGATTAAAAATAAGTGTTAAAACAATGAGGAAAACGAACTGGGGAATTGATCTCATTAACTACTCACAATGCTTTAACCTACAGTAGAAACTCTTTAAATTAATACTCGGTAAATTAATAAACTCTCTAAAATAATAAATTTGTCCGGTCCCGACTTGGGCCAATGTAAAAAATTGAAAAACTCGATAAAATAATAAGATAATAATTTTTCGAGAGATCCCTTTAAAATTTTCGGTCCCAAGAAAATCATAAATTAATAATTCATAGAAACTGAAAAAAATATATTACACTCTATTGAAATATGATTCAATAATTGTCGGTTTTTCTTTAAAGTTCAAGTCTATTTGGAGCTCATCTCTAACTTTTCTTATTGCATCAAATAGCTCAGGTGTTGTATTTTTGTATTGTATCATAAAGTTGTGAAGAGTGTTCAACGCCATAAGTGCTTCCTTTCGCGTAACAATATAATTACTTTAAAACTCTTTAAATTAATAACTCTCTAAATTAATAAATTTCTCCGGTCCTGACATTATTAATTTCAAGAGTTTCTACTGTATTATATATAGGGGAATGCTAACTTACTCCCACTAGTTTTTTAGAAGGAGTAAGTTAGCATGTAACACCTTTTCAGTTAAGACAAAAATAATTAGTTAAACACATCTTTTAATAAAATAGTGCTAGTTAATTCCCTAATACCTAATGTTATTCAATTAAAGATGAAGTTCAATAATCACACAAACACAAATAAAGCACTGCCCTAAAACACTCAAAATGAAATTAGATAGTAAACTCAATTAAGCAGATCAACCACCAAACATTTGATAAAGACTCATCATATTTTTTACAAAGTATTAAATGAATATTAATTTTTAACAGAAAAAGTACATATTGTAAATAAGTGTCATCTTAAAAATAATGTAAAAGATTAAAACTTAAACATCAATTCTACTTTGGTCTAATGTGGTAGGTGACTCCAAGCCTCCAATGGTTCAACCTTTGACAAATTCATGATTCAACCACTCACATAAATTTTAAAATATTCACAAGCTGCTAATAAGAGACAAAGGTAGCTGATTGTGTGCTAATAGCTAGTGAAATTTTAAAATATTCACATATAAATAAATGCTATGTTGTTTTCTTACAACTAGTAAATGTTGTATGCTTATATTTTAATTTACTTTTGTGGAAGCTAAGTCTTTTAAGATACCTTCAAGCAAACATATTTTGTAGAACAATTATGATACGTATACATAAAATGATACAAGCACCTTATATACATCTTACTATTTCATTATCTGTAACTTGTTATTATACCAGATCATATATCACATATACAAATTTTCTTTTTTTCTTTTTTTCCAATTCAGTTGTTTGGGTCTATTTGATGAAGAAGACAAGGAACCTAGATATGATCGATAATATAATCATATCCTCATGTAATTCATAGTTTGTTGCATCATGAGGATAGAGCAATGCAATTCTGCTTCTTTTTATATCATGTCATGATGTGTAAATCTTATACTGAGGGAGAATTGAGTTATAAATTAACAGGAGGATATGATAGCATTTTGTATTCCTTTAGCACCCACACTTTCAAATCAAAATTATTTCAAAATGTACATTTTTTCATAATTTAAAATATTTTAATTTATAAATGTAAAACTATTAATTTTTATAATATATTGGTTTTATTATTTATCTATTGGTACTTTCCCTAATAAGTTAAATTATTTAGTTACTTATATAAATTTAATTAAAAATGAACTAATGAAGAAATGTTTAAAATATTGGTTTTATTCATTAAAAAATTCAGTTTTTTTTTTCACTTGCTACTACTCAGTTAACATTATTTCGTTTCTCAGAAAATAATTTTTTTAAAATATTATGTACTTTATATCGCAATGAAAATTTCATTTATTTCTCATTGTTTATTTCATATTTTATCATTATCCTGTCCACCCCAAATGATAGGAAAAGAACATTCATGCTCTTACCATATATTGTTTTTATACAACTTTCTTAGACTCATTGTGTGTCTACCCAAGATTTCCCTTCTTAAATTTGACTAAAATATTCACTTATAAAAAAAAAGGCCATTATTGTTTTGGTCGATCAAACAAAAACAATGAAATGTGAGTCCTCGTAAAGTTTATGTGTGCTCATCTCTTAAGGAAGTTTTTTAGGGTTTGAATCCTCATTTTTATGAATAGAAAAAACTCTTTGACCAACATATTACTACTTAATATGCTAACTATTTGGAGTGGTGACTGATTAGTCTCATGGGTAACCGCCGCCACCGAATAGCTTGCCAAAAAGAAGAAAAACAAACAATGAGGTATCCGGGCATTTGCCACCAACTTGGTAAGCTCGATGATAGGCTATGCAATCAAGCCAACCATTGACCAATTCACGAAGCACAGTCCCACCTTGTTGAATAAAGAAAGAAACTGCAATCACTTTAATTTCTCGCACTACACATATAAAACCCTATCTCCCCACACAACACAACACAACCATCCAATAAGTGCTACAACTAACTAACGGCTTGTTTGTTTGAGCAGAGTTTAACGAGAGAGAAATGGCATAGATGGAGTTAGAGGAGATTGTGCACTACCACCCGCGTTTGGTTTGGAGATAGTAGGGAGAGAGAGATCTGAAATTGTGGGGTCCACCCACTTTTATCAATCTTCTCAATTTGAGAAGAGAAACCGTGAGACCCAACACAATGTCAAGCCATACCCTTTATGCATTAATTGATTGTAATATAATAAATAGAATAAAAATATATGTAATGGGTTTAAATGTCAATTCACATAAAATTAATCTTCTCTCTTTTCACTCTCTATTCAACCAAACGAAAGGAGAGAAATGTCACATCATTATTTTTCTTCTCTCTCTCATTTATCTCTACCATAACAAACAACCTCTAAATCTACTCTATTTCTCACTTATTTCTCTCTACTCAACTTCTCTCTTCTCTACTCTCTCTTCTCTATCTCTCTCTTCTCTACCAAACAAAGCCTAAGTGCATTGATCTTGAACTCAAATTGTAGTGCTTAGTTAATTTGCTACCCAAAATTTTTCTTGGTTTGCAAGCTCAGAGGGCAGAAGACTCAACAACCATCTTCGTTATAGGCACCACAAATCCCCAAAATTAGGCGTGTTCAAAAAATCTGGTTCTATGAACCAAACCATAACCATATCCAAAAGTGTCCAATTTATGAATAACTACTTTTAACTTATCCATTTTACAAATGGAAACCCAAAATTGTTCCTAAACTTTAAAATCGGCTATAAACCCTAAATTTGAACCTAAACACTAAAATTGACCCTAAACTCTAAAACTGGTCATAAACCTAAACATAGGTCCTAATAAAAAACGGGCTGAAACCTTGAAATCAGCCATAAACTGTAAAATCGGTTCGAAAACCCTTAAATCAGCCATAAACTATAAAATTATCCTTAAACCCCAATGTCGGCCTGAAACCCTAAAATTAGCCTGGAAACTTAAAATTGGCCTGAAACCCTAAAATCGTACCTAAACCCTAAAATCAGCCAAAAACTTGTAGGGTTTAGAATCAAATTTGGGATTTGGGCCGATTTTAAAGTTCATGACCGATTTTGGGTTTTGGGTTTAGAGTTGATTCTATGGTTTATGATCGATTTTGGGTTTCAAGCAAATTTAAGGGTTTAAGGCCAATTTTTAGGGTTTCTAGCCAATTTTAAAGTTTAGAGCCTATTTTAGGGTTATGAGCTTATTTAAGGGCTTAGGTCGATTTTAATGTTTAGGATCAATTTTTTCGTTTCAGGTCTATTTTATGGTTTGTGATCGATTTAAGGGTGCAGGACTGAGTTTTGTGTTTCGAAGAAATTCTAGTGTTTATGGCTGATTTTTAGGTTTCATGCAGACTTTAAAGTTTAGGGCCAATTTTAGGGTTTAGGGTCGATTTTTAGGATTTCGAGCAAATTTTAAATTTTAGGGTTTTGGGTCAATTTTAAATTTTGGGACTCATTTTTTGGGTTTCGGATCAATGTTAGTGTTTATGGCTTATTTTAAGGTTTAGGACCGATTTTTTGGTTTCAAGCAAGTTTTAGGGTATGGGACCAATTTTAGTGTTTCAAGTCGATTTTAAAGTTTCAGGTCGATTCAATGGTTTAGGGCCAGTTTTAGAACAAAATCCAATTTGAAATCTAATTTTTGAAACAAATCCACATTTATAATTGGTTTCATAACCGATTTGAGTGTTGAAAACTGGGTCAGATAATAAAAACAAACCGTATAAGTGGTTTTATAGTTAATATGGTTTGGTTTGGTTAAAATCCAAAACTTGAACACCCTACCCCAAACTTTTAGAGTCACAAATTTCAGCACGAAACATTGTTGAGGAATCTTTTAGTGTTTTATGTTTTCTTATCAGGTTCTGCTGGCTTAGGTGGATCATTTTGAAAGATGGGTCCATGAGGTTGCTGCTATTAATTGCAGTAGCTCCTGAATGTCGTGGCCAGGGACAGGGAGACAAATTGCTTGGTATGCTATTTTACTTCTGTCGTTGACGATTCTTGTGCCTAGTTTGTTTTCAAAGAGTTTAGATTCATATTTAAACTAGACTTAGACCCGCGCGTTGCGCTGCAAGAAAAATTGAGTAAAGAATGAAATGATGAGTAGAAGTTGAGTCCAAATGTATTTGATATATCAGGGGATTTGGACTATATAAAAAGAATAAGATAAATTTTCGTGCTGCAACAAAAAATAAAATATTATTCATGAATTTCTTCCTACCTACAAAGAATGCCCTCTTTGACTCTGTCCTTTTTGTTTGTCTCTCTATATCTGGCACTAATGGAAATCATATCTAATAAAGTAATGATACAACTTGGATACACAACACTTCTAAGGCACTGCTTGCAGTTGTCCTTGGAGAGGTTTGGGTGCACTGAGCAAGGCCTAGGAAGAATTTGTCCTCAGAAAAAATAATTTTGTTGGCTACAAATATATCAGAAAATAATCTTTGTGCTTTAACGTTTCAAAACACTAAGAAGTGATATATAAAACAATATGTTTCAGGGTAAAATGTGATGGTCACTTGCCCATATTACAAAATAGTATCACATGCTCAAATATATTCAACAATTAATTATTATCAAAATTGTCTACCACTGCTTTAAGTTGTATTACAGAATGGTGGCACAAGTCTACTTACAAACCTAATCTATTGTAGTAGTTACAGGTATTATCAATTGGCAGCAGCAACACACAAATGAGAACCAACAAAGTAGAGATAACAAAAAATAAGAAATGAACTTATTGTTTTTTGTCAAATCTGATTTCAGGAAAGGAAGTACCTAATATTTGGACTAACCTCACCTCCACCAGTGCAATAGGCTGCTCACTAAGAGAAAAAGAAGGGAAAATGTGATCCAATTTCCCTTGACCATTCTGGGAGTTATTTCTATGTGGAAGGACAACCACTGAATCGATTTGCTGCCCATACTGCAGTTGCCGCATTGCTACTTCCGCCAGCAAGCCCTACCCCTATGCTTCTAATGCAGTTTCATGAAACTATCAATGCATTGCCACTTTCACCTATTCCTTGCAAACTTTCTCCTTTGTCACTGACTACCGGTGAGTTTTTCAATATATGGGTTGTGATCTTCGAAGGGACTGAGCTGATGATTTGTGCTGCAACCATGCTTTAAGTTTCCTGTCCAGGTCTTCTGCTGGCATCCATTGCTCGGTTTCAAGTTCTCAACTCCAACAAATGATACCAAGCCATTGTAGAAATTCCTACCAGGTTGCTGCATCAGAAAATGGGAGCCACCTACACAAAAAATTCAAATCCATGTTAATTAGCTAGTCATCTAAACAGCAAAAAAATTGCTAAATGATATTTATCTTCATGCATGATCTGTTATTTAGAAACATGTATCTTCATTTTCAATCCTGGGAAAGAAAAGTAGGTTGCCATAAAACAACTATACATGTATGGTGAAATCAATTATCTAACAACTCCTGGGAACAAAATAAGAAATAGAGGCCACATGTTCCCAGCCATTGAACTTTGTTATTCTGAACAGAAAGACATCTTTTACACGAGTCTACGGAATTTATTAGAAATTAGGAGGCCTATACTCAACCACAAAAGCTAGCTCAAGAGTTGAGGTTTGCACTACCCTTATAAAGCTTATCTTGGCTCTATCTCTAGCCAATGTGGGACTTCTAACACACCCCCTCACGTCCAGGATTGAACAGACTGGAACGTGGGATTAACAACGGGTGGCCCAATAATGGGAGGTCTCCACAACAAATGGATCTAGGATAGGCTCTGATACCATATTAGAAATTAGGAGGCCTATACTCAACCACAAAAGCTAGCTCAAGAGTTGAGGTTTGCACTACCCTTATAAAGCTTATCTTGGCTCTATCTCTAGCCAATGTGGGACTTCTAACAGAATTGCTGAAAAATTGTACCAAATCATTACGAAAATCAATAGTCATATAAACGCAGTAATCAATTGAGCTTGGGGAGGGATGTTCACGTCTCGACCAATTGAATTCTCGCCCGAATTAGGCGGTATCATCTTCAAAGCGCGTCGATTAATGCATGCTGCGGCAGCGATTTGAGTCAAGACTCGGAATGCAGTTGAGGTCAGAGCTTAGCGTGACAGTGGAGGAGCGGAGACGACTGTGGACCAACAACTTCATCAAACATCACTATGGAGGGGAAACACGAGAGAGAGAGAGAGAGAGATTGATAATGGAAAACTCGCAGCTGTGGTCAAAGCTTAGGCGCCGCTTGCCATGGTGAGAATTGGGGAACGGTTTTGATTTCAGTGATATCATATCATTAGGCGTCGTCCAAGGGTTTAGAAGGTTTTGTTAATGGATTTGTAGAGGTTGAATCTTTGAGAAGAATACAACATGACACGTAAGTGAAAATGCTGAGCTGGATAGTGTTGCTAGTAGTATAAAATATGAGGTGTCGCCGTTATATTCCGCGCTTCTGAATCTATATATTAATAAATAAACTAGATGCTTCTCATAAATACAGAAATGCCGGTATGACCAATCCCTTTCAACATGAAATGTATGCAAAATGACCTCAAATCTCTTATGCTTTGTTTGGTAGCGAAGATGGAGATAGGGAAGAGAGAGTAGAGAAGAGAGAAGTTGAGTAGAGAGAAATAGCGTCTACATATACAACCAAATCTAAAAAGTCACATTAGCGTCGGCTTTCTTGTCAAGTAAATAGCGTCCGACTATCGTTGACTTTACCGATGCTAATTTTTAGTGACATCCTAGAGGCCGATGCTAAAAATTAGCTTTAACTATTTTAGCGTCAACCACGACATTAAGGCTAAGTTGGCGCTAAATCGGATTCAGTGTGGGCTTTTACGTCATTAGCATCAGCTTTTGGCTGACTCTAATCACCGATTTTCTTGTAGTGTTATTACCTTATTAGAATGATAAGATCAGCTCTACAAATATCTAATCATTTATGGGATTGCTTTCGGGGACAAAATATCATACTAAGCTAATAGCATGGAGGCCTTCCTACTCCTCCTCCCTTGAAAGTAAAGTGATTCCTAAGTTTTCCAGATCACAGGACGGGTGCACTTGTGGTTGAGTAGCAAGTGCCATTTTGATATCTGGTTTCAAAACAGGGATCATAGATGCCTAACAAATTAAGGTTAATGGGTTCTTGTGTGAGGGACATGATAGAAATATAAGCTATTGGGTTATTTGGTTAATTTATGATCCAATTGTTATTGATGCCAACTTTGTCTGTCAATAATTATGGTAATGGACTTGCTGCATAATATTTCCTCAAACATGTATTTAGTATGTTCATTTTTAACCTTTAGAACACCATTTTGATTAATGCCCTTCTTTCAAGTTGCCCTTTAATTCACTTCACACTGAAATTAGAAAAGAAAATTGTATTTTCCTTTCTACATAATTACAAGCAGAAATTCTTAGAGTAGTGTTTATATATAGGCCTACTAGTTTGTCTGTAATCTGTAGTGTAGACTAATTGTATTGTAGCATAACTGCTTGTAGCATCACAGTTACTCTTAGACTATGTGCAACATCAACAAACTACACTAAGAAACTGCTATTTTTTTTTCCTTCTCCCTTTTTCTCCCAAAAAATTAAAGAATTTTTTATAGGACAAATACAATCCATCACATGTTCTGTAGCCTTCAGTAGTCTCTATGAAAACAAAGCATTGCTTTCTTCAACTCATATTATCTCCATTTCAGAACCTCTTTCTGTGCTTTCAAACCCAACCTTCTCCCTCCTCACACTTCCCCCAAGTTCTTTCCTTTTAACAAGCCAGGAACTGAGTACCAACAATGCATTGCCAATGGAATCTCTCCTTGTGCTTAAACTTTATCAAGAGATACACTGTATTTTCATCCTCTAAGCTATTATCTCCTTTTTGCCAATTGGAATGTCCTTTTCAAGAAATGATTTGCAGATCTGTCATTTCTATGGCACAACACCCTCAATATTGTGTTTGGGTCTGATCTATTCCACCTTCCTGTAGTAGGAGGCATTGGCAATTTCAGCCCATTACCCATCATTCCTATCCCACTTGTCTCACATGTCACAATGCTGAAATCTTCCATCAACTGTTCAGTGTTCTGGCTCATCAATGCTATGACACCCTCCACCACTGCAGCCTCTCTGTCCACCACATGCTCCGCTATCAACCCTTCCCCGCAGGCGCAGAAAACGCGGTTCAAGCTCTCAAAATCCTCTTGGATCATCACATGATCAGACCTTTGAAACACCCTTGAGCTCCCACCAGCAAGCAAAACCATGAGGAATGCATCGAAAGAGGCCTTCATCACTTCCTTCATTGCAAGAGGCTGTGCTTTATCTGCCAGCATTGTGGTCATCAGTGTGATGTTCTGCTTGAGAATCCTTAATGCCGGTCGAATGCGAGCGTTGGCCACATCTCCAACATAGAGGCTGTCATAGAAGACTGAGTTGGAGTCGAGGAATATGAGACGGTATGCCGCGACTTCTGAGACATGTTGACATGCTGCTGGAATGGAGGAGAGTACTATTTCAAAATATGAACCGTGGTTGCTTTGAGTCCTGATGTTGTTCGAGAACCGGCGGTTCCTGTTTGAAGGAGCTACACAAGGGTTCTGAGAGAGTGCTTTTTCAAGGGACTGAATGTGAGAAAGAAGATAGTGTAAGGTGTTGAGACGAATGTAGAGGCGCTGTGTGCCGCGGCTAGTAGATGGTTTTGGATGATGACCTTGATTTGTTCCATTTATGTGTTCTAGCTCTAATAAACTAGCACCACAGGGAGCAGCTCTCTTCCACAGCTTGATGAACTTTGAATCCCGGTTGCATCTGGTTAGTGGGGGAAGTGAAGGAATATAGCTCTGTTTTGTACCTGAAAGTGAAAAAAGTTTAGACCCCTTTTTATTGGTAAATTTCTGCTACAAGCTTTTAGTGGTAGATCCCTGAGTCTAAACTTTTAAGCAATGTAAATAACAATGGTAGGCATTTTGCCAGTCCAATTGTGGCTATTTGTGAACTAAGTGAGTCTAACACTTTTGCTATGTTTTATTCTCTAGATAAATATATTTGTTAGAATGTTAAATATCTTGTTGACCCCGTTATTATAATATAAAATTGAATTTCAGCACAAGTAAGATGAGCCTGTGCATTGGTCATGCAATAGCCAATTTGGCATCTAGTAAAGGAACTTGCACCAGCCCAACAGATTAGGCTAATGGGATCTGGCGTGAGCAGTCTTGTTAGGAACATAAACTATCGAATGTGTCTTATTCAAAAATTTAAACTCTTGAGATAGTTGATTTGTGATAGTGTTCAAGGTACATACCACAAGCTGCAACAAACATCATGTAGTCCTGGAAGAGACTTTCTAGTCCATCAGCAAGATCTTGAACTAAATCTTCTGTTATTCCTATTGGAATTTGAAAGAATTGTTCCACAGTTGTCTTGCCCAATTTCATCAGCTCTGCTGCTGTTTGTGCGTATGGCTCTGATTTGGACTTTGGATTCCATGTCTGAAGCAAAAGAGAAAAGAAATTAGAAATCATAAATCACAAATTTGTGATCTAAACACTTCCTTAGTTGTGCTCTCCAATTTAATCTTTGAAGGTAAGAAGACCACAAAGCCAAAACTTACTTCTGTATCTTTTGCTCTTTGCAAGTACTCCTTGCCTTTGTGCATTGATTCATGTATCCATTTTCTCAGAAGGTTCACTATGATTGAATCAACTTCATAAGGAACCATCTCCCTCACAACTGTCTTACCATTATCCTCACCCTCATTTGAGTCTTCAACAACCATTTGGAGCAAACCCTTTTCAAGCTTTTCAGCCCTCTGCAACACCTCAACTGTTTCATAAGTCAGTGAGGTCACTTCACTTAAATATTGCCTCAACACATTCCCATAGCAGTTGTGCAACATCAAGGCTGCAACTGCACCAGCTGCTGAGTGCCACTTCTTCAGCACTGGACTAAAATTTTCTCTTTCCTTCAGTGCCAAATTTTCTGTCTCCTGAGCTAAATGAAGCAGAATTTCACTTAGATCTCCCTTGTTTTCCAATTCAGCAGACTTGGCATTCACTTCCTCTATCACCTAGGACTCATGATAAAGATAAACACATTATGACTAAACAAAATAAGAAAAAAAGATATTATCAAAAAAAAAATATATTATCAAAAATAAGAAAAAAAGAAACACTAAAGGTACGTATGGGTAAACGGCCGAACTAAGCTCTTATGGATTAGAGAAGTTTAATTCAAAATAGCTTATAACTAGGTATAAGTGTTTATACATTAGCTAATATGAGCAGCTTATGAAAATAAGCTCAAAGCAGCTTATTAGTATGTCATAAGTCATTTTCATAAGTTTACCCAAACGCTCACATGATGTTTATCCTATAAGATAAGCTCAAATAAACTCTTGCATAAAAAAAAAAGGAAACATAGGTTAAACACAAACCTTGTCGAATGCATTTTGCATGGAAGATCGAATATAATAATCAACCCGGTCCCCAGAAGAATCCACAATAGTCACATCTCCTTTCTCTCCCCCTTCCCCCCTAGCATCAGAAATGATGAGATCTTCCCCTAAAATCTTTGCTACTGACAACACCACAGGAAGAAGGTTTTCAATTTGGCCAATAGTGCCTCTTGGGAAACGCTCATGGTAATGAAGCATTCTCTTCTCTGCCCAACCTTGCATTGAAGTTAGCACTGATGTCAACAACTTGAGATACAAAGACTCCCTTTCTTTCTTAGCATCAATGGCCACCTCAGCCAACATAGCATGTGAGGCACACAAAAGGTCAGGCTCCACCTGTTAGAAATGAAGTAAGTAGGTAATTATAAAATAAAAGGGTGATGGTTACAAATACAAAAGGTTGTAGTAACTATCCATTAAGGAGGATTATGTTTGTTTAAGGGTCATCATTCATTGTTATGTAAACAACTAATCATTTTCTATTAGCTTTTTTATTATTTAGTATTTTAATTACTAATTGTTATAGATTAACTCTATTATAAATAGAGGATGAACTCATGACACGGGTAACGGATGAGGACATTCTACCCCCATTTGATACTCCTCTTCTTGTCTCATCAATCAAATTGTGTCATGTAGACATGAATATGACAATTATAACATTATATGAGTGATTTTCATTTGACATGGCACAATTTGATTGGTTGGATAAAGAAGAAGACACCAAATGAAGATAGAGGATTTCAATATGTAAAAGGTTGATGGTTACAAATATGGAAGGTTATAGAAACTATGTATTAAGGGGCATTAGCTTTATTAGTATCCCGGTATTTCAATTAAGTTGTCATGTAATTGTTATGAATTACTCTACCTGTCCAGTTGCTATGTACTGATGAAACAACACCCATGTGAAGCACACATTGTGGATTGGCCTAGTGATCCCCAATATGGACCATGTCTTCTTCATGAGCTCAAGTAGCTCATCAACTTCATCAAGGACCAATGCTTCATCCCTGTTGTCAAAAATGGCTAGAAGAAGTGAAGTGTACAAGTGAATGTTGAAAGGGAATCCATCAGCCCAGTGGCAAACATCAGTGGAGGTGCCATTAGGACCTCTCCATGCTAATGAAACCACAGAATTGCAAAGGGTTCTCAGGGTATCAGAGTTTTTTCCAGTGTCAATGGTTTTTGCTTCCCCAATTCTTATGATATCGCGGAGGCGCATGGCGAATGTGTTGCTCTTTTCTACTGTTATGGAAGGGTGTTTGAGAAGTCCTACTTCAAGAACTTTGAGCTGCCTCTTTTGCCACATGTGGTACTCATGGGAGTCACTGAATTCTGAGGGTTTTAGGTGGCGCAGAAGTTCTAAAGGGAGAATGATTGTTTCTGCTCTTTTTCCCACCTGCATTACAAGCATTTTGAATTTGTGAGACCAATTTACAGTAATTTCTTTCCATGAGAGCAAGTTTCAAGTAATTTTAGCATTCTGCTCAGTTTTCGATTTACTGATTGTTATTTTCTATTTATCATACTGACATAACTCAAAATTCACAAAAGAGAAACAAGAAAATCAATGAGACATGTAGACATTTTCATTTCCATTTTTCTTTAAGCAGGGCAAACAAACATGTAGTCAATAGGCCTTCAATCTAAAACCTCATAAAATGTCTCAATGCATCATATATTTGATGAGTTTAACATCATTTTTCAACTTGATTAAGGTTTTATAGTGCCACTCTGTTGCACATTCTGTGGTTTATTTGAGGTGGTTAGTTTTGTAGATTAAACTTTGTCATCCTGGCCAATAATTAATTTGCCCAATTATCACATAACAATCATTTCTTCCCATTCTAAACAAAAACAAAAACATTAGCATTCAAGGGTGGATTCCACATAATAAAAGATTGACCAATTAAAACGAAACAATATCAGCAGACGAAATTTTTTCTGCTGTTAGGCATTTTCCTAATCTTTAATATATATATATATATATATATATATATATATATATATATATATATATATATATATATATATATATATATAACTTATCAGCTAACCAGATTTTTCATAACAACAATTTTTCTATCTTTTTTCCTATTCATTTATCCTTATGAATGTAGTTATTACTATTCTTTCTTATTAATGAAATGTGAATTTATCCTCAAGAAAAGAAGGAAAGTAAAAAAAAAAAAAAAAACCTTTCTGTATCTTTAGTTTTTTTCTATCATATCATTCTTTTCCTGTAATCTTTTCTTTCTATTTTTCACCTCCACACTTCTCTCATTAAAAGGATCATTAATCCTTTTCTCATGGAGAAATACAGAAATGGTCCTAAAACAATTTTATGTATATACATACTTGGCCAACGAGGGTCCTCATGAGGGTTTTTCTCAAGCGATTATCATTGTGCTCTGTCACCCTCATCTGTTGTCTCATGATCTCCGCGGAAGTCATCGGTCGCCGTGGCCTCAACGACGGCATCGTGTGATGGTAAGGGCTTCCACCCCCCACCGGCGACCCTTCATCGTTGCTACCAGACACCATTCTCCTTGATGGTGACCTTTTCAACATCTTCAACCCTAGAGTCCGCTTCACCTTACTTGTTGGTGACATCACCACATGGCTGGACTTCTCACGGTTGTTCAAATTGAACGAGTGTGCTTGTCGGCCCCCAAACCCGGGGGACGACCGGCACGCCATGAAGAATATTTCATAGGCAGATTCCCTAATGTCACCCTCGCTCAATCCCTCGAGCTTACCAAAAGGTGAGACCAGATTGGTCTCGGTCTCATTTTTATGTGTAAGCTCGAGCAAGCGTGGATCCTGATGATATCCATGATAATGATGGTGGTGATGATGATGGTGTTGAGAAGACAAAGGGGCGGAAAAAAATTCACGGTGGGTTTGCTGACCCATAAGGCAGAGAAGATGGGTGGTGGGTCAGAAACCGGTGGTGAATGGTGGCGGTGATGACCACACAGCAAGAGATGTTAATTGTTATGCCAAAAAAGAATGGCTGGGGGAAAATGAGTGGTGCATTTGTGTTAAAAGAAGAAGAAGGGATAGGAGAAAGAGGCCATGAATATTGAGGGCATGGTGATCGTTATTGTGACAGCAGTTTTGTGCATGGATGGTGCATGAGACCATGTAAAGAGAATTGGAGATGAGTGATTTTGGGTTTGTCCACGTTATCTGTTGGCCAAAATAGAACACTAGTCTTTCTTTGAATGCGTTTTTCTCGGAAGCATTTTTTTTAATATTCTTTAATTCTTTGTTTTCAGTTTTATGATGAGAGGGTCAGCAAGTAGCATAAATTACACGAATGGTTGTTGCAACTTTTCTATTTTCTGGCAATTTGTGTGTGCTGTCACCTCCTGTTTTAGTTTAGAGCTAGTAATTAGTTTGAGATAATAGACGTTTAACACATCATTACTTTGTCATTAATGGATTAGCAATGAATGCAGTTATTACTAGATCTTGTTAACAAGATGTAGACCTAACTAGCCCCGCTTGGAAGAGCTTATTTGAGCTTATCTGATAGCATAAGTTTTTATGTCAGTGTTTAGGAGAGCTTATGCAAACAACTTATGGCCTACCATAAGCTGTTTTGAGCTTATTTTCATAAGCTACTCAGGATATATAGCTTATGAAAAAAAAAACTTATGCTTATATATAGCTTATTTTTTATTTATTTCAATAAAATTTATAAAATAACTTATGAATAAGCGCTTATGTCATAAGGACCATAAGCACTTAATTAAGCTATGTTTCCAAAAGAGCCCTAGTGCAATTTTAGTGTTTTAAAACTCGGCTCGGACAGGCTTGTTCGATCGAAAACCGGTCACCTGATCAATCCGAATTGTTTATTAGATGGGTTATTCATACAAATCAGATTGAATCGGTGAAAACTCGGGTGATTGCACCGAACGACAGAAGCATAACCCACCTGAATACTAGCCATGATACCTCTTGTGCCTTGAGAGCACGGAGGAAAAGAAACCTCTTGAGATAGTGGTTGTCCTTCAACAAGATGGAAGTCGTCATCAACATCTCGTGCAATTTCAATGATGCGCACAACCTCAGTACGACGAAAAGAACACACCTATAAACAAACCTCTAGTTTGAGAGCCCCTGGCAAATACCCTTACATCTAATCTTTAGAAGGATTCATAATATCGGCCACCAGTGCTTCATTAATCCAATGACTCATAAATATAAAATATTATCAATCATAATATTATTTTGTTTCATTAATCCAACTTGTTCATCCTTTTTTTACAGCTTTAACTTTAAGTCTATGAACAAATTTTCAAGCTTTAGAATTTGCTTCTCAAGGGCAACCCAATCCTAGGTGTTTGTAGCAACTCCCCCAACATTCGTTTCTCTATTATGGTCTTATTGCTTTGCAAAAAATATAATACTCTTTCTTAGTGCCTTTCAAAGATATCTAAGCTAATAGTAATAAATAATTTTATTTCACATATAAAGAATCACAAAACTCTTCAGCAAAATATGTCACAAATAAAATCATAAATACATATACAAAAGATGATAGTAGGGTAAAAGTAGCGGCGTGGTAGAGAGGCGACGTGCAGCGGCACTGCGGTGCAACCTCACAGGCGATGGAGGGTGAATGAAGAGGCAGAAAGAGACGGTGAAGGGGAATGTCAAGGTGGCAGAGGAGGAGGAAGCTATTGAGGGAGAGGAAGAGGATAACGATGGTGAAGGAGGGAGGGGCCAACAGTGAGGGTAGCAGACGAGCACAGAGGGGCCGAAGGAGAAGAAGAAGGTGAGGGTGGCGGAGGGACATATGAGTTTTAGGGTTTGAAGAATGAGTGAGAAAGGGGTTTTTCTATACCATAACTCATTACCATCAGCTAGGCCGACGCTAACTTTCACGCACACAGAATGTGTCATACCCACATGGCGTTAGCATCGGCTGGAGCCAACAAGAAGTTGGCCGGTGAATGTAGCTTCGACCGGTAGCCACCGCTAGTGGGCGAACACTACATTGATCGGTGATATTACAGTCTGCCTAAACCAATGCAAAATGGCACTTAGCCGAATCAATTCAAGGTCGGTCGCTAAACTAAAGCGGGAACCTTTTTTCAGTTGATTGCATCGGCTTTGAGTCGGTGAACTAACTAGCGAAATTTTGCGTCAATATCACAACCGGTGCTAAATTTGGCCACTAAAACAGCCTAATCTTGTAGTAATACAACAAAGTATTTAATAGTTTGATTTATACAACAAGTCTTATCCCACTAAGTGAGATCGACTTATTAGCACGACGCTCAGATAGGAACAGAATATTAAGGAATAATTATACAAATTCTAGATGTTCGAGAGCCAGTCCTCTCCTAGTACTTCTGGAATTCGAGAGTCCAGACCCTCTCCTAAAACACACAACTTATGAATAATGAAAATAGACTTTTGTATTCTATATTTATAAGTTATAACTACCTATCAGCAGTTTTTCAAAAGTATAACTGACATAACTACAAAATAACCACATAACCAACTATGTAACTACCCAGTTATTGTTTACGCGCACTAGCTGCACCACCACCCATGGTGGTGGTTGGCTTGAGTTTCTTCCTCTTGCGGCTGTGAACGTGAATCAGAGGTGGATTTTCCTTATCAATTCCCCGCCCTAAAAGATTCATCTTGTCCTCAAGGTGATAGTCAGGACAAAACTTGTTGCATTCTACACACAGATTCTGAATTGTTATCACACGAAGGAAGCCTGAATTTGGTGGCTTTGCCGGAGGTTGTTTGGTAGTTACCAAATGGCATGGAATACAACTCAATGTGTTGGGACCACCGTCAAAGACATCTGGTGGCTTAGCCAGCGGGCGTTTGGCTGTTACCACCATGCAAAAAAATGAATACGGTGGTTTTTGCGGCGGTCTTCTCCCCCGATCGAATCCTAAATCAACGAATTGTGGAAAAATGATGGATTCAACCTTCTTCCTCCTTTGAAGGCGGCCATTCTCCAATTCTACCATAGACGAACCTTCCAGCAATGGCTTGAGAAAGATGACCGCTACAGGGACGACCTTCTGATGTCTCGTCGTCAACGTACTACCGCTAACAAGAATCGTGGCCTCTGATTGTTTTTGTGATTCCACCGACACTACATTGAGAATCGTGGTCTGTTATGCCGCCACTACTAACGAGCCTTTCCACGTCTCTTTTGTCTCAGACTTCTTCGGCAGAAGTGGCTTTCTCCTTGGATCTCACTTGATCTCCATGCCACTCTTGATCTTCCACTTGAGAATCGTGGTCTGTTATGCCGCCACTACTAACGAGTCTTTCCGCGTCTCTTTTGTCTCAGACTTCTTCGGCGGAAGTGGCTTTCTTCTTGGATCTCACTTGATCTCCATGCCACTCTTGAGAATCGTGGTCTGTTATGCCGCCACTACTAACGAGTCTTTCCGCGTCTCTTTTGTCTCAGACTTCTTCGGCAGAAGTGACTTTCTCCTTGGATCTCACTTGATCTCCATGCCACTCTTGATCTTCCACTTCCTTAATTTAGCCGGCACCTTCATCGGCTGTATTCGTAGGATTCCGAGATTCAGCCTAGCACTCATTCTTGAAATCACAAGTATGAAATTGGTTTGCGTCCATTCTTGATATTCTTCGTGTCTTCTCTCATGTTCCTTTATCTGGCGAGCAATTTCATCTCTCCAATCTGTGATCTCCTTTTTCATTTGTCTAAGAAGGTCAATTGATTTCGGTGACAATGAATGCCTCATGGAACTTCTCTTTTCCTTCTCCACTTGTATCTTGTTGTCCCCTTCTCCATTTCTTCTCAATTCAATTGCACCACAACACCTGGATGATGCTCTGATACCAAATTGGTAGGAACAAAAAGGAATAATTACACAAATTCTGGATGTTCGAGAGCCAGGCCTCTCCTAGTACTTCTGGAATTCGAGAATCTAGACCCTCTCCTAAAACACACAACTTCTGAATAATGAAAATAGACTGATGTATTCTATATTTATAAGTTATAACTACCTATCAGCAGTTTTTCTAAAGTAAAACTTACATAACTATAAAATAACCACATAACCAACTTTGTAACTACCAAGTTACTGTTCACGCGCACTGTTCATGTGCGCTACTGTTCATTCGTGCCTTGTTCATCAGCAGATTTGGCTGCACCGCCACCCATGGTGGTGGTTGGCTTGAGTTTCTTCCTCTTGCGACTGTAAACGTGAATCAGAGGTGGTTTTTCCTTATCACGCTCTAACCAACTGAGGTAATTTATATAATACATACTTAAAAAAAAAATCTTTGTCAAGGGAACCATATGGAGTAAGTGCATTCCCAAGTAGGGGAGGCTTGTCTATACAACTTGGCCAGCATAAGTTGATTGAGTAGATTCACATAGTGCCGTTCCACCCTCGGGGCATTACTCCAATAACTCATGACAAAAAAAAAGTAGAATCACATGAAAAGTAAAAGTGAATACAAACTACAGAAGCACATGCTGAATCTATGGCAAAAGGTGTAATCACTTCATAAAGACAAAACTGGGAATGAATTCTTGAATCATGAAAATTTGTTCCACATACTGAGGAACAGAGAAAACAAAAGGAAGCAATAGATGTGTCTAAGCTATATACTTTCCGAATCATACTGCTGGAAGAAACTTGTGTTTTGATCTACATCAGAGAATTCACCCAAAACTTCAGCTAAGAAATAATCTCAAAACCCAGTAAGATGAAATGAATCCAAGTATTGGTAGACTTCAGAAGCAGCTTGTCATGGTTATTGGACTGTTTGGTCCCACCTCAGAGCTAACATCAAACGTGTTATGTCATATTTTGGTCAAATTCAGGGTTGGCAAGCCACAATGATGCTCCCTGATTAATCCAGCAGAGTTTGAGACAGCTATCAACATGATTTCTACATTATTGTACAGATACAAGAATCTGAATCTTCATCGTCGTCTGAGTCACTGACATCACTGCAAACACCATTGAGACATCAAAGATAAGTTATTTTTTTATCATTATCTCAATAAATAAGGGTTGATTCTCAGACTCGATTACAATGTGTTTTACATTGAAGTTTGCATTAAAGATGCTTTGAACATGTGTCCCAAGCAGAAAAAAAAGTTTTTTTTCTTCAAACTTTCCTTTTTTTATTCCCCCATTTGTTAAGGTTAAAATTAAATTAAGGAGCTGACAGAATTTGTAAGGTATGCTTCAACATAAAACCTTCAACTTCACCAGCAAAGGAAAGCCAATTTGTTGGTCACCTGAAGTCATATAATAAAACAATATCAATACAAAAAACTCAGCTACTCCCCATGTTAATTTTATTTTTATCACTTTCTTCCACAGTTTCTATAGATGTTATAATAAGTTCATGATGATATCGATGCAGCCGGTCATTCTGCCTTTCCTACATATACAAGAACTTGAGTGTTTTCCCCTACTATTGTCTTCTGAGTCTCACAAAGCATAAACGTAACCAATAAATCCTCCTTCAGTAGAACACAGGTTATACTTCAGAACACGGCCAAGGGCTTATGGCACCGTTGAGAGGTCCCAAGTTGACTAGAGATATAGTCAAACAAGTCCTTATATAGGGTCGAGCAGTAGAGTTAGGCCTAAATGAATTCTAATATTATGGTATCTAAGCATATCCTAGATCTGTTTATTAGTCCACCCGCAGATGTCCAATCCTGCAAATTTCGCGCTCCATATATCCTGTCTGGGCATGACGGAGGGGTGTTGAGAGGTCTAAAATTGACTAGAGATATGGCTTAATAAATCTTTAAATACAGTAGAACAATCCTCAGTTCCTCACCCATGAGCTAACTTTAGTTCTAATAGGCACTTCCAGCTTTTCATGTGGGTGCCTAGGATACTCAATCTCGAAACTCACACAAACTCCTATTTCTCTGCATTTTTTTTAGACTTTGTGTCAAAGCAAAGACCTATTAAATGCACTTTTCCTCACCAAAACCATCTAATCAGCATGTTTTCTATTTATTCTCCTTCAGAAATAACCCATGATTCAGTCCTGCTAACACAAAAACCCATATATCTTAAATATAGTCTTTCACTCTACTCTACCTTTTGCTTTCTGTTACCACAAAGAAAATAAAAATGAAACAGAAAGGAAACAAAGAAAACACGATTGCATTGATAAAAGGCAAACCTTGTTTCTGTGATTTCAGAAGCACCCGTTGATTCTAAAATGATTAAATTCACAGTAGTATACTAATAAAACTAGTGGTGTTTATGTTTTCTAAAATGTAATACCAAAGTTGCCCTAATTTATGCCAAACTTGTTAAGGTATCGGAGTTTTATATATATTTTTTCAGTGATCCCCGGAAAAACTTGCCCCCTATTCTACACTTGTCCATCATAGGACTCCAATATTTCAAAGAGACATATCAGTAGCAGGAAAGCTCAGCCATGGTATTCCTGCAACATTTCTCACGTAGTCAAGTTAACCTAACCTAACTTACTGCCAGCAACTTACATGTGCATTTTCCATGTCCTACAATTAAAAGCATTACTAATTATTAAAGATTCAAAATTTAAGATATTGATGCGTTGGTCCTTAAAAGATTGTCTTCAAATGTACTAAGCCCTTCATGGATCATTTACATCAGATGAGTTGCGAGTTTAAACGCTCAAGTGTTCAAAAGATTGAAAGGCCTGAATTAAGTTTTGCTCAAGAAAGATCTAACGTATTGAAATGTTAGGAATTTTATTTGGAAAGAAAAGCTACAGTGCATCAAATTCCAGGCAAATCCAATAAAAAGGGAAACCTGGTGCTATAAAACTTCAGCCGTTGCGGGTACAGGGAAAGCCCGGACCCACTGCAGATCTATTGTAAATTTGTAAGACCGATTTCACAACTAGAATTTAGGACTTGTTGGAGGCAAATCATATAAACCTTGTGTTTAAAACTAACTTAGGCATCAGCTGGCTAGTATTTACAAGTCAGCACAATGTCTTAACAAATGAATATTTTCTAATTTAAAATTTAATTTTATGTTTTTTAATACTACTCCCTTACCAGAAATTCTAAGAAGCAAACAAATGTCCATATGCATTTTTTTAACACTGTCATGACATAACATAGGACCAAATATCCTCAAGTTCAGAGTAAGAGTAGTCAATAAACAAGGGTAACACAGAAAGTGAAACACATGAAGTGTCCTCCAATCCTATTGCATATCTGTCAAAGAGAACCCCCTCCAAAAGTAGCATTTGCATATTATCATGAAGCTACCCTAACCCCACATATAGACTATCCTACCATAAGGCCAAAGAAAACTAGGAAGTATAAAGTAGAACTTAAATTTTACTAGGTCAACTAAGACTTGATACGAAGTCTAAGCCATGACATGGTATGCAGGCTAACCTCCAATGTTATAAAGAGCCTATCACAAGGTAAATCTCTGAATTAGTTAAAAGGGGATTTTTTTGTGGATAGAATAATTAAAACTAGATAACCTATGGGAAAACCAAAAATAAAAAGGTGACAAGTTCCAATTTGTGTCATAGAAATTTTCAGCATTGACAGAACAAGTCAAACAAAAAACAGTGAAAAGAGAAGAAGGAAAGACCAAAAATGTCTAAATTAAGACGAATGTGCTGGTTCAAAGAATTTCTAAAGACCCAAAAATAAACAATCTACTAATTATCACCGTACAATTATTTTGTAAAACATGGTGACCTGAGCCGTATCAGTTCCTCATTTGCACTTAAACATGGCATTTCAGACAGATGAGAAAGCTAAATCATCTTATTCTGATCCTGATAGACTTAAAATAAAAAAGGCTAGTTAAAACAAAACAAAGCAATAGATGATCATCCTCGACACGTATGCACAGTCTAACTATAGCTAACCCCTCAGACCAAGACTTCTAATTCAGTGGTAATGAACATTAAGATGATAGACATCAAATCATACACAGACTTCAATGAATTCATCAACTTATTCAAGAGTTGCTTATTGTGCAAAACATATCACCACACCATCAGAAAAAAAATTATACACAAACATGTCATCTCACTATTTCACACAGCATAAATTTATCAAAAATTCACCAGAGACTCCAGATTAGGAAAAAAAAAATCATGTCAAGATCTTCTTTCTTCTTCTTACAGCAATATAAAACTGAAGCAGTACATAATAATTGTCCAAGATATTAAAAAGTGCACATTCTAATTATAAATTTGAAACAAATCAAAGCAGAACAAGTCAAATTGCCAATAAGGAAAGAAATTATAAATTCTGAGGCTGAAAAATAGCAAGATTTAACAATTATAAAAAATAGTTACCTTGGCTCATATTCAAGCACCTCAACAAGCTTGTTTCCATTCCTATCATTCCACTGCACTTTCAGGCGTGTCTTATCAGAGTTCCGTGACATGCCACCTCTCCGGGGAGGCAACAAAGAATTAGAGTCACTATCATCTTCTCCATTGACATGATCATGATCATGATCATCAACCTTTTCACCTCCCAAAGAAGAACCCATCACAGGTTTATTATCCATGTAATTGTTAGCATCCTTGGAATCCGTATCCATCAACAACCACATACAAAAAAGGAAACAGAAGAAGAAGAAAAAAAACAATCCAACCCAAAATCTAGAGTAATCTTCGGATTTGAAAGAAACCCATTTGACCCAGTTGACTCAAAATCATGTTCCAGCTCCAAAATCGATCAAAACTTTGATTTGTGGGATTCGACCTTGAATAAGGTCAACGCGTTGTTCTTCACGATGTAGCTATCAAGTCACGCAGACAACAGTGGAATCAAATGGGAATTTACAATAAGAATTCAGAGGAAATTGTGGGATAAGAATCTCAGTGTCAAGAATAGGAAGAATTTTCCCGAGAAAATGAGGGAAATTTTTCTCGTTACAAAGTGACAACCCACCGGATTCTTTTATTTATGACTAAACACAGCAGTACAAAATTGCAAGATATTTATTCAGTGCTAGAAAATTGCAAAACATTAACTACTCTTTAGCTCCTTTCAACAACAGCAAAAAAATAAAATATATATTACTATCTCTCCAAAATTAATGGAAAAAAATATGGTGAATTATGTGGTACCCATATTTTTTTTCTGGTGTGGTACCTCGTATAGTACTTTAAGTTATATTTTTGTTATTTTCTTAATAAAAATGGATGATTTATTGTTGCAATTTTTAAGAATTTAAGTTCAATGACTCAATGAACTAATAACATATTGTATTTAAGTTTGTTTATACTGTTCAATGCACGATTTGAAAAACTAGGGTTTTAAGTTTAACTTTCAACTTTGAGAGATCATCTAAGATCCTTTCTTGTCAAAATCTTCTTTCTCCATGCCTCAAGTATGTTGAACCTTGCAAATCTTCATCCATCATTTTTTTTTAAGTTCAAATTGTATTATTTTTCTATTAATTTATATCATTCTGGGTACCACGCCTTAATCTGGCTTAAGGTACCACAACAAGCACCAAAAAATATTACTAACTCTCTCATCCAATATTAATATTGAATTTTCAAAATTGTCATTAACTCACTTCTCTTAATTTCTATTCATCATTAATGTTTGAGAGGGTGAAAAGAGAGTGATCTGAACCTAGACCTGACTAAGACCATAGACTTTTTAAGAAACTCAGAGCATAAAGTAGTACAGAATGTAGGAATAAAAGTTGTTGTGTCATAAATGAGTCAAAAGGTCCATAGTACAATAAATGATCTTCATTATATAGTTGGATGATCTAAAAGACTAAAAGCCTAAGCTATTTGGGTCATTGAGCCTCATAATCCTCAAGCCTAATTTTTCTTACAGGTGTATAATCCTAAGTCAAGTATTAGTATGGGCGGCCTCGTCCGTTCATGGATAAGATCGTCTTATATAGATAGCTTGCCTAGTACTGAAGTCGCCTTTCTCTCATGCTCGCTTAATGTATAACAGTCCTCTAGAGTAGCTTTAGTGCGTTGATCGGGGCGGGTTCTATAATCGTAGAGCTCGCCAATCTAGAGAGAAAATTTAATTAAGTAGTGGTGTTCTTGTAAAAAAGTAATTAATGCAGCACAAACTTTAAATTGTTTCTTGTAAATAGGACTGAACGTAATAACTCGTTAGCATTATCTATTGTTAAAACTTTTTCTTTTTCTTTTTATTTTAATTAAAAACTATGTAAAAATTAAATAATTTTACACACTTACATGCACTTTTGTGCAACTTTATATTAGTTTAAAAAAATCAAGATGGTTTGGCATAATGAGCGAGAATTTGTTCCTTTAAATTATTAGTTGAGAGTTTGATTCGTAGATCTTGTGCATGAAAATATACTCATTGATCAACACCTTACCACTTAGTGTACCAACCATGGTGTGAGAGTTATATTAGAAGTTGAGAGGTTTTAAGTCAACTCAAAAATTAGTTTAAGAGTTGAAGATTGTCTTCTCATATTATGAGGGCTATCTTGGTCATATCTCTAATTAATGTAAGATTTCTCAAACATCCTCTCACATTCATGAATGGACATTTGGGGCGTGGGATATGCGAGAGTACAACCTCTGCGGGTGTCCACCATATGCAGGTAATCTCCACTTTAACAGATTTAGGATATAGGCGATGATACCATATTAGAAGGTAATATCCTCATTAACATACTTAACCTGATTCCCACCGATCGGCAGGGGGGAATGTAAGAAGATACAGGTTAATGTGGTTTCTGGTTATGACATAAACAACATATTTTATGTTTCTGACACGTCAGACAAAACGTTTGTGCTTTCTTTAAGCATGACAGTACCATTGGTAATGTCTTTTCTGCTTTATGGAAAGAGATATTTATATAAATAAATCATTTGGCTAGTTAAACAAGTAGTAGTTGGAAGTATGATAATGAGGATATTACCTTTTTGAGGATAGAAATTGCGGTTGATATTTGTCAATGAGTATTTTGTTATTAAATTTGTATTTATGTCAAGGATTTCAAGTGTCCAATATTCAATGTCTAACCAAATTAATTTTGTATGCTGGAATAAAAATGGGTTGACGAATTTTGAAAGGCTATGATTGGTTTGGAATGCGATGCCTGGACGATACCCTTCAAGTGTTGTGTTCTTCTGTCTTTCTACCTCTAAACTTCCCTTGCTTTGGAATGGTGGTTGCCTCTTGGATGACTCTTGGATTCCTTACGACCCTCTTTGTAATATGGATAACTTTGTTCATATTCATGCTGTGGGGGTTAAAGTTTAGGATGTTTCAGAGAATGGTGTTTTGAGTTAAATCATCACTTGTGAACAATCTAACCGGAGAAGGAGGTTCGACATATTCATCAATCCCAAGTTTCTCTACACCCTAATGTGGAGGGTGGTTTTATTTGGGGGGAATAATAACTCAGTGGAATACTTTACGTCGTCGACTTACTTATAGCTTCTAGAGTATGGTTCTAGCTCTAACCTGAACCTTGAGGAGAATACTGGTGTCTAGGATTGGAGGTGGATTTAGCATTTGAAGGCGGCTCATAACATTTAGGTGCCGGTTTGGTAGAGTCTCCCTTGAATGAATTGAAGCATCTTATCTTAACGGATGCTTTGAAAATCTCTTTTCAAGGATTGTAATATTTTATTTTTGGTATTCTTTGTTGGGCTTAACCCCTATTTTCTATTAAAAAATACATATAAATAAAATCATTTGATTTATATGATGAGTCCCTAAAATTACTTTATTAGTGTTAATGATGAATTGGTGATGTAAAGAATGATTTATTATGAGAGACATGTTCACTTAATATGAATTTAGAATCTCGAGATGTTTAGTTTCATGTACAGAACTGTGGATATAGCTTGAGAAATTAAAAACAAAAACAAAAACAAACTTCCCACCTATGTTAACAACACTATCAAAATCAAAGTTCAATTTTATTTTAACAAAGTATATTCTCCATTGAGACAATCATATTTGGGGAACCAGTATGAGTGGTAACACTCTTGACTCTCCTATAAAGTATTTGACGTAGATATATTTACAGTGACATATGGCGTATTATTATTTATTAGTTATAAAATAGTTATCGATTAACTATAAAATTAGAAATAAAAATAATTTATTTCCTAATACATGAGATATGATTACACCAAAATAACCCGTGTTGGAATGGCTGTGCGGGTAACACCAATAAGAGAAAGGTGCTTGCTGTGGTGCCCACAATTTTGAACATGGGTAGGTACAGGAATGTCATAGACCAATCATAGTTAGGCACAATAAATGAATTATATTGTATTTTAATATATCCTTATACTTTCATTAATTATGAAACGACCCCATTTCTATCTAGTTTCTTAATTAATGACCCCACTGTCATTTTCACTTATCTCAGTAAATTTTCACGTACCATTTCTAAAAGAACTTCTGAAGGAAGTTGGAACAACAATAGCCACAGACTTGTCAAGGAAAAGGAAAAGAAGATGAAGTTCAACCCTAGTCTCGCGCAGCAGGCGAAAGAGCCGCAAGGCTCATTTCACAGCGTCGTCGAGCGTCCGCGCGCGTCCTCATGAGCGCACCGCTCGCAGCCGACCTGCGCTCCAAGTACAACGGGAAGAGAAGGGAAGGTGACTCAGGTCTACAGGCGCAAGTGGGTGATCCACATCGAGCGCATCACCAGTGAGAAGGTGAACGGCTCCACCGTCAACGTTGGGATCCACCCTTCCAAGGTGGTGGTCACCAAGCTCAGGCTCGACAAGGATCCCAAGGCCAAGGGACGCGCCGCTGCTGATAAGGAGAAGAGTACCAAGTTTGCTCCTGAGTGTTGTTCTTGTTTTCATTTGATATTAGAAAACTATCTATATGCTCTTTTTGGATCTCAGCTATTCGTTATGGGTTATTATCTTTTGCTTTAATGTTAAATCAAACCTTTTGATACTTCTATTATCAGCATTAGCTTTTATTTTAATTTTGCTGCATATGCGTTTATGAATCCAGTTGTTTATTTGTTCACAGCTTGCAATTATGCTGAATAACCCGTATTCAATCTGTAATTTTGGGTGAATTGTTGAATTGTAGCCTTTAAATTAGAGATGTTCTTATCCATTTTGATAGTGAAGCCTATTTTTTATTAGTTTGCAATTGTGGATCATCTTGTGTTACTTTAGTAGAGGAGTTAATTATGCAAATCTGTTTACTGTGATTCTGTTTTGCTGCATATCAAAACTGTGTTCAATTGTTGTTGTTTTGGCCTGATGAGATTAACAATTTTACAGTTACTTGAGTGCCTTTGTCTGGCCATTGTTGTTTTCAACTTATTTATCTGAACTTGAATACTTGCATTTCCTTATAGATGAGGGTGAGGGTTATAGATGAGGGGTGGTGAAATACTGAAATGTGTTCTCTGCAATGGATTTCAGTAGTGGAAATTTAACTGCATGGATGTCCAAGTGTATTGTGGGAAATCCAATTATCTCAATACTATTTTTGTGGACTTGCGTAAAACATTTTGGATGCAATGCAGCAATGCACATGTTTAGGGATTTTTCGTTACTATTGGCTTGTTCTGTGCTTTCAACTAAAGGTTGAGTCTTACATTGTTTGAAGTTAATTTAAAGGTTTTATTGTTTCGTTAAGATTCTTCATTGGTTTGCTCATGGTGATACATGTTTGGAATTTGAGTTTTGCACCTGATTTGGTTAACTCTGCATTACTGTATACTTTTGTGTGTTGGCTTGGTCTGCCATGCTCGATGTCGGGTATCTGATCTTCAGTTCATTTCTGTTAAAGGATATTTTATAGTTTTCTGTTGGTTAACTCCGTATTACTGGATATTTGACAGTTTTCTTTGGTTAACAATGTGATGATTAATCTATTTTTAAAGTACAATAGATAGATGTGTATACTTTATGTGAAGAAGTTCTTTTGCTTCTAGCATAGAATTTTCATATCAGGGTCTCTAGCAGAAAGACAGTGGATAGGGTTCTTGTGGATCTTGCACACCAAATGATGATTTGGCTAACGTCACCAAAGCACAACAAAGTGTAACTTTCACTGCAAAGTGTACCACCACCACAAGGTGCACTACCACCACCACCACCTCCTCCACAAGGGCTACCTCCTGGTGCACCTATGGGAAATCCTCCTAGAGCCCCTCCACCTCCAATGCCAGGATCTGCACCGCCTCCGCCTCCTATGGCAGCAAACGGTCCTAGACCCGCTCCTCCTGGTGGAATGCCATCTATCCCACCCCCACCTCCTGTTAGTGGCGCATCAGCAGGTTTCAACATGGGTGCTAGACCTCCATCAATGCCACCTCCGCAAGGGTACTAGACCTCCACCAACACCGTATCGGAAAGGTTTTCCAGCCCAACAAATGCTGAGCCAGGGTGTCCCTTTGCTGCCACCACCCGTAACATCACAATGTAGGTCCTCAGGCTTTTGAGTACAGGGAACATCATTTGAAGTGTTAACCATTGTAATAGGATGTCCCCTATCTGCTAAGGACCAACAACTTTGTATATTAGAGGTAGGCTTCATAGCACTGCAGAGTATCCAGATTACGAGTACACAGTTCATTATGTCATTTGTTTTGGATTTACAAATTAAGATGTTGCACTATCAGTTAGATGGTGTTTTTGAATTGCTCGATATGGTTGGGAAAATTTCGGTTTGAATGGTAAGAGTGCTTTTCAGTGTTAATGCTTTGCTTGATCAGGTCATTTCTGATGTAGTAAGTAGTAACTATTGGGTTATTGATTATAGAAATTCAGAGGACCAATTATGGAAACATTAACGTATCCAAGTATCAGTATTATCATTGATGCTTTATCTTTGTTTGTGTACATCCGAAGATCTTATGAATAATTTTCATCGTCCCAAATCATTTAGAACTTCAGTGGCAGTAGGTCGTTTGATCAGTGAAGGTAAATCGTGAAACAAATCTATCTTAAACTCAGATTGGTGATTGACTCTTGAGGTGCTGGGTGAGTTATTGGTAGGATCGGATTTATAAATGCATATTGAAAATTGTTTGTATTTAAGTAAAGTATGATATAAGTTTAAAAAAAAAGTAAAGTATGTCATAGCTTCTTCCATGGCGTATGGCTTTATCCCTCTGCTAGGGATGCTCTGTATTAAAAAAAAAAAGTCTCAAGAACCACCAAGGACTATCAATTGCATGATCATAGTCTAAAATTCAAGGTCAAGAATCACAAAAAGTTCAATCTTGTCCAATCCTTGTCAAACTAACCGCGGTGTCGTCGAAGGATAAAGTAAGAGATGTTTCCATATGAGGAGAGTGGAAGCGGCGATAGTGGTTGTTGTAGGCAATGAGGGTAGTGAAGAGAGAAACATGTTCGACGACGTTGAGAGCGGCGAGGAGTTTTAATCATAGATGTGAAACATGGTGGTGCTGGGCGCAGCCAAAAAAACCTAAGAGGAAGAACACACGAGAAAGAGAAAGTGGTGTTTGTGTAAAGTACTCACTTGAGAGGGCGAGGAAGTGCCATATGGCTTTGTTTGAGAGATTTTGAGGGAAGGAAGATGAAGACTTTGAGGGAAAAGGAATGGGAGGGGAAAAGAGGGGAAGGGAGTATACATCCTCCCATTGTTTGGAAGCTTAAAATTCCACCAAACTCCACTTTCGAGAAACTCCACAAAATAACTAGAACAAGAGGAATGTATTGGAGGGATTTTGGAGGGTTTTAAAAATTTCCTCAAACCCTTACCTCCTTCTTCACACACTCTCAAACAAGAGGATGGTTTCTCATAACTCATAAGCCTCCCCTGCCCCAACTCACAAACACACCCTATGTGTACAGCTCGAGGCAAATCTAATGTCTTTTATTAAAAAGGAAGCCACAAATTCTCATGAGTGTCTCATGAGAATTTTGTTTTTCTTCCTTTATAAAGATCAAATAGATGAAATCTAATCAAAGTTTATGAATATTTATACCAAGAATTATTCTCAGACCTGTAAAATAACAAAGTATTTACATTAGAAAAAAGAAGTAACTTCTTTTAGTCATGAGTAATCAGTATAATATATTGACTTAACTCAAAGAACCATCAGGAACAGAGTGCATCAGCATACAGTTCAGAAAGATGATCACAAAAGATGATATCAAGACTGCTAAATTTTCAATAAGAATTCAGAACAAAATCTGATACCATAATAATGCCAGAAAAGATTTTCATTCACGAGCAACAACAAGCCCTTTTTTCCAACATTGCGACCACTAAAAAGGCCAACCACAGCTGCAGGACCATTCTCAAGACCCTCCGCTATGTCTTCCACATACACAATTTTTTCCTCTCTGATATGAGGCAGGACAAACTCCAAGAATTTGGGATATAGGTGATAGAAATCACTGAACATAAACCCTTGCATGCGAATCCGCTTATATATGAGGTGTGCCAAATTTTGTACACCTTCTTGTTGAGCAAGATTATATTGTGAAATCATTCCACAGACAGGGATGCGACCGTGGACTCTCATATTCAGGAGTACAACATCGAGTGTCTTGCCCCCAACATTCTCAAAGTAAATGTATTGCCTTCTGGAAAGTGCCTGATTTGTATAATGACATAAACTAGTCACTACTGCGTTTCATTGCAAAACACATAATTTAAATTTTTGATGGCCATGAAGGAACTTAGATCTAAACCTCACATTTACAAAAAATTGTCAGGTATAGAACACAAACCTTTTCAAAGCTGCATCGAGGTCAGGCTCTTCCTTGTAGTTAAAACCTCCATCAAACCCAAATTTATTCTTCAATAGATCAACCTGATTGTAAAAGATCCACATTAAGTTTTTACTTTTGTGCTGATAAAACAGAATCTACTTCAGGCCTAACCTTGAATGAGCTATGCAAAGAAAACTATACATGATGAAGTATACATTTTAACCAAATCTGTGCATAAAACCACAAAGTTATACATTTTTTGGTGCAAGTAAAGTAACGAGATGCTCCATTGAGGCATTGACTAGAAAAAAATTCATTGATTTTAAATACACCATCAATCATGGATAAATTAAAGAACAAATTATGCTAGATGTCTCAATTTTCATTAGGAGATTTCAATTTTAAAGAGTATTGCTCAAGCTTGAAATGAGCAGAGCAGAAATATGTTCATAGGCTAAATAGGCTAATAAAGAATAGTAGTATTTTAAACAAATAATAAATTAAGAATAGGTGATTATGAATTATACCCATAACTTCAATAATTTCAACAATACCTTTTCTTTAGTTCCAGCACTTCCCACAACATAACAACCTGTAAGTTTAGCAAATTGGCCAACAAGTTGACCAACTGCACCAGACGCTGCTGAAACAAACACATTCTCTCCTTTCTTGGGAGAGCCCACTTCAAAGAGACCTGTGAAGGTATGAAAAACGGTAGAAAGGGGGGGTTTGAATAACGTTTTCAAAATAAAGCTTCCACCTTAAAGATTTTGACAAATCTTTCGAGACCTTAAGTGCTAAAGATAAGAGATAGAAAAGCACACAAGGATTTTATCCTGGTTCACTTGATAAATCACTCAAGCTAATCCAGTCCACCCGTTAAGGTGATTTCTTCCTTCTTAGAATGAAGGCAATCCACTAATCAGGTATGAGTTACAACTGCACTTGAAACCTACAAGTGACTAACAATTACACTGACTTAGCTCACACTAAGATTCACTCTCTTAGTCTTCTCTAGGATCCGATCAACCTAGATCTCCTAAAGGAACTAAACAAACTATTTAATCAAAGAATGTTTACAAGAGATTTGCTTCTAAAAAGCTAATAGTAAACACAATGAATTTCAGATGAAAGAATGCTTGAAGGTTTTTGAATATATCTTGTGCTTATGTAAATTCTTCCAACCGCATCTTTCAGACTTCAGCCTCTATTTATACTCCAAGGATTAGGGTTTGAACACTGCATGGGAATGCTACCGTTGGAGGGCAGTTCTGGAAATTCCAGCTTCTGTTGTGGCTGAGAACGTTAGGTAGGTCGTCAGGATGGTACAGTTGCTTTTGTACTTGGATAGTGACTTGACCTTTAAACCTATGAGACTTCTGATCAAGGGAAAGCTTCATGTTGGAACTTGTGAAGCCGGTTGATCAGAGTCAGAGGGAAGGCACAAATCCTCTGACCGTTGTATCTTCTGATTCTGAACTCAGAGGGAAGTACAAGGTCTTCAGAGTTTCTTGCTTCTGGACATCAGAGATTCCACTGTTCAGCTTCTGTATCTTCAGAGTCTTCTACACCATCAGAACATCTAAGCTTTCAGTGTTTCTTGGTTATCAGAACTTCTGGATCTTCAGAGCTTCTAGTGACTGAGTCCACATCAGAGTTTGTGTAGCTTCAGAACTTCTGAAGCTTTTTCACTATTCATATTGAACATGGTCAATGCGAAAGCGTTGCTTGGATCACTCTTTATACACAGTGCTTCTGATTTGTGTGAGATTGAGTAGAGGTCAGAGCCTGTAAATAGCACACTCAGAAAAACACGTTAGAGTACCACAATTGTTCATATCAAAAGGTTAACTTGTAATCATCAAAACATAGAGTTGTACTACTAGATCAAAACTTGATCTTACAATCTCCCCCTTTTTGATGATGACAAAACTAAGATTTTTGATGAACAATTCTTAAACATTAAACTGAATTCACTCAGAGTTTAGAGATATAGAATAAGACTTATCCTGATGTGAATAGTTTATCTTGCTCATTCTGAATTCAAGTCACTACTTGATTCTGAGCTTAGCTCCCCCTGAATCTAATACTTGATGAAAACGTTAGAAAAGTCTAGATTCTGAGCTAAATAAAATAAGAGTTCAGAGTGAAAAACTTATGACATAGATGAATTAGAGTAATCAAAGCGCATAAGTAATCAGAGTCAACGGACAAGGTATCAGAGTCTTGGGTATCATAGTCAAACTAAAATCACTTCAGAAGAAGTGAAATGTATTCCTTGTATTTGCCCAGTGACACATCTATGGTCATAAAGGTGGAACTCTTAAATTCTCCAAAAGAAAAGAATAAGTCACACTAACACATCTTACACATCAAAAACTGGGTTGTACTCCCCCTTTTTGTCATAAGCAAAAAGCTTGGGGTGTGAAAAACTTAGCTTGAAGTACAAGGTACTCCCCCTTAGAGAAGGTCTAAGTTTTAAGATAATTAAAACGATGCATGAATCAGAGTTAGGCGAAATAAATAGAAGAGTTAATGCACAAGAAGAACGTTTACCACCGGCCAAGGGAGTAAAGAAAGGGGTCAGTTACCAAGAACTTAACCTCGAGAAACTGTAGGAGCATTAACTTTCAGAGAGAAAGTGAAGCCTATATAAAGCGATGGAGAAAGAGGGTAAGCTTCACAACTCGATCAAGTCCATAATCAGAAATGGCTTCATACAAGGTTGCACTAGAAGAGCTCAGAAGGAAGGCCTTTGCGGAGGACTTGTTCCTTAATATAAGGCATCCAGAGGGTACAAAAACCATATCGGAGCTGACGAGGGAACTGCTAGAAGAGGACCTGCGTCCAGAGTTGAGGAATGACTTAGAAGAATTCCTTGCCTTCGTGGAGGAAATGCGGGAACTCAGCCAGCTTGAACTAAAACTGCTGGAAGAAAAAGATATTATAGAAGGAAAGCTCAAGACTTCAGAAGAGTTTCTGGAGAGGGAAGATCTAAATGGCATTCTCAACAACATTCAGTATGCACTGGATCGTCTGGAGAAGGAGAGGTCAGAGCAGCGCCAGGAGTGCAGGAGAATGAGGAAGGATCCTCCATTCTAGACTTAGAAAAAAATGTATGATGTAAAAGAGAATGATTATGAATAAAAAAAATTTTGCAAACATAAAGTGACAAAGTATATATATATATATATATATGTAAAGATAAACAGAACTAACAAAGCAAAAAATAACTAGAGAAGCTAAAGGAAAAAAATAATAACCAGAGTTTAAAATAAAACTAAGTTAAGCAAGAAAAACGAGGAGATCCTGAAGCTAAGGTTTATTAGAGCGACGCAGAAGTTCCATCATCATTTGCTTCATTTCTATCAGCATAGACTCATGAGTATCAAGACGTTGTTCCATGGTGTCGAGTCTGGACGAGCTGGACTGTGTAGAACTGGAAGGAACAGTCTGAGCAGCTTGAGGAGCTGGAATGGATGCAGAAGCAGCAGGAGTAAACACTACTAGTGCAAGTGCTTGGCATCGAAGTGCTTCAGCTTCAGCTTCAAGTCTTTCTGCCTCTAACTGAGCTAGTTCAGCTTGAGCTACGGCTTGGCGTGCAGCTTCTTCTGCTTGTTCTTTCTTTCTTCTGGCCTCTTCAATAGCTTCAAGAAGCTTGTGTCTTTGTTGTTGTTCATGAAGAGCCACTCTTCTGGCAAACCTTTGCTTTGCAGCTGATATCCGCTGATCTCTTTCAGCAATGAGAAAACTCATCATAGCAGGAACTTGAGCAACTAACCAAGTACTCAGATTATCCCATTCCTCAGCAACAGAGTCAGGATTCTCACTCAGGTCAGTGTGAACTTGCACGTTGCGTAGCATCAAAGAAGCTTCTTGATTAAACACATTGATGCACTCGGAGAGAGAGGTGGGTCTGAGGTGAGTGTAGGGAACTATGGAGAGGTATTGGTCTGGGGAGGTTGGGTGATTGCTGCTATGAGCTTCAGAGACACCTTGGGGAGAGCCAATGTCACAGGTTTGGTCATGAGGTTCAGAGGCTCCAAGGTGTGGTTCAGAAGTTTCAACCAGAGGATTGGGTGATCTAACCGAAGAGTGGTTAGACACAGATTATTCCGGGTCTGGTTGAATTGGCTCTTGTTGAATAGGGTCAGGTTGAGCTTGTTGAGCCAAAGGGTCTGCCTCATGTAAGGGATTGGCCAAGATAGGTTCATCTGGGTCAACTAGACGTTCAGGTCTAGGGCCAGGATATCTCCTAGGGCTTGGATAGGTGAGGTAATATTCTTCTAAGGTAGACACCTTTTCTTTTCTGACTTCCATGAATTTTCTAATGGATTTACAGTTGTTGGAAGGAGAGGAGTCAGCAACGTTGGTTGGAAATGATACAGGAGTAAAGACACTTGAAGAATCTGTATCAGCGGTTCTGGCAGCCAGACGTTCTGAAGCTCTGGGGACAGAGTGATCAGAAGTTCTGGATTCAGGTTCTGGTTGGTTAAGTTCTGGTTGATTAGGGATGATGGGTTCAGAAGTTAATGGGTTGTATTGGATTGTAATAGGTGAGGTTGGATCAGAGGGTCCTGTAGGTTGGTTCTGAAGCATATTCCAGAGAGGTGCTTCATTTGGTGAAGGTTGGAAAAATGAAGACCTTGGTGAATTGGGTGGTGAAGTGGTTTGTGTGGCTGGTTGGGACTCTGGGATAGGAGTGAGTGGGTTGGAGGTATGTTTCAGCATAGCAGAGATAGGGAGTGCATCAAATGTATCTAAATCATCATCAGAAGCAATAGCAGACTTACTTGATGATCTTGCTGAAGACCGAGTCACTCTGACAGGAGTCTCAACCATTCTGATCACTTGAGCAGCAGGTTCCACACTTGTAGGCCTCACCACAAGTCTGACCTGTTTCTTCTTCTTCTTGGGAGGAGAAGGACCATCTTTATTAGAACCAACATTACCATCACCACCAGCATCAGGTTTGATGGTTTCATCATGTTTCCTCTTTGGCTGGTCAGCCTTCTTCTTCTTCTTCTTCTGAGGGCCACCAGATTCCTCAGAGGATTCTTCTAAGACCATCTTCCTCTGAACTTTCTTCTTGGTAGGAGAGGGAAACTCTTGAGCTGGCGGCAGTCTTCTGAAGAATTCATCGAGATCAATTTCATAGCCTTGAGCCCGTAGGTCTTCAACATAGCACTTAATAGCTTCAGGATTGTCTGCCTGTGTCCACAGAGGGTAGTCATTCAGAGGCACCCTTCTCCGTCTGATTTCAGAAGATGTGTCTTCATGAGCAGGGGCGATTTTCTTCTGGACCAAGCCCATCTTCTTCAGAGAATTTGCAGTGAAGACATCACTGACAATGGTGGTCAGATCCTCTATGCATCCAGCATTGACCAGATCTTGCACCAGGTTGCTCTCAATGAAGAGATCTGATAGCAATCTCCCAAAAGGGATATACTTGATTGCTGACTTGATGGAGGCAGTAGTTCTGGACTTCTTGATACACTCCTTCAAGTAAGAGAACAGGAAGTAGGGAAGGCAGATCTTCTTCTTGTCTTGGATGAAAAACAACATCGCCTTCTGGTTGAAGTTGATGTAGTCTGGGGAACTGCCCTTTGGTCTCTGGTTGATGCAGTTGAGCAGAATCTTGTGCCAGATTCTGAGCTTGGGATGAAGGTCCAGTACCTTGTAATCAGTCTTGCCCGGTTTGTATGTGGTGTACAGGGCCTTGTTGGTCTCATCCTTCGTTTTGGGTTTCAGCTTCGATTCAGTGAATTGAAATCGATACCCATGTGCAGTCTCTGCACCCAGTAGGTTCACAAATGACTTCTCTGTAATTATGATCCTCCTTCCAAGAATGTGGGATACCACCTGAGTGTCATCGCAGTCAGCATGCTTCCAGAATTCCTTGATCAATTTGTCATACATCGGTCCACGAAGCCTGTTGAAGTAATTCTCCCAGCCTTGAACACGGACTTCAGAACGAAGATCATACCCATTTGTAGCAAGATTGTCGAGGTCGAATCTCCATTCTGCCAGTACTTGAAGTTCCTCAGGAGCATACACACAATGAACGGCACAGCCCCGTTCTGCAATCAGAATAACTTGCTCTTGAGCTTGACCTTGACTAGGAGCTTCAGGACCCATTTGGCCTGTAGCTTGACCCACTACCATGTGAGGGAAACTTGTTGCTTCAGCGGCTTCATTTCTGGTTTGTCTCACCATTGTTGGAGCGGTTGAAGGTTTTGGGTAGAAGATGAAGATGATGAATATAGAGAGAGAGAGAGAGAGAAAGAGATCGTGGGTGAGAGGTTTTGAAAAACTGAAGAGAGAGAATGTAAAACCTTAAGTGTAAGAGAACGTGTGTGCATAGTGGGTTTTTAAAAGTAACCGTTGTTGATCAAAAAGAAGGATAAAATCAACGGTTAAAAATTAAAGACATCATAGTAACAGTAAATACACATATCACACGCAGGAGAGAAGTACATCTACACATATTATGACAGACTGTCACACAGGCACAAGGAACTATGCATCAGAGAAACTGACACACGTTTACTGTCTCAGCTTCAGGGTCAGCACCAATGGGTACATAAACTCTGATTGAGTTACCTTCTGGACTAGACATCTTCTGATCAAGAAGTATCATAGTCAGAGGTTCTGATCCATCTTCACTCTGGACAAAAGTCCATATTCAGATTTTTCAGAATAAAATTAAATCTATCCTCTGCTAAGGGCTTTGTAAAGATATCTGCCCATTGATGGTCAGTATCAACAAACTTCAGAAGAAGTACGCCCTTTTGTACATAATCTCTAATAAAGTGATACTTTACCTCAATGTGCTTTGCTCTTGAATGTAAGATAGGATTCTTACTCAATGATATTGCAGCAGTGTTATCACAATAGATTGGGATATTGCTCTCAAAGATCTGATAATCTTCCAGCTGATGTTTCATCCAGAGCATCTGAGTACTGCATATAGCTGCTGAGATATATTCTGCCTCTGCAGTGGATAGTGCAATGGTTGATTGCCTCTTGCTTGCCCATGAGACTAAATTGCTTCCCAGAAATTGACAATTTCCAGAAGTGCTTTTTCTCTCTGTTCTATCTCCAGCATAATCAGCATCACAATAACCTGAAAGCTTATACTCTGATGTTTTCTTATACATCAAGCCAAGGTTAGTGGTGCCTTTCAGATACCTTAGGATCCTCTTAACAGCAGTTAAGTGGGTTTCCCTTGGATCTGATTGGAAACGAGCACATAAGTGAACACTAAATAATATATCTGGCCTAGATGCAGTTAAGTATAGGAGTGAGCCTATCATACCACGATAGAGCTTCTGACATACTTTACCACTTTCATCTTCTTTCTCCAGAATGCATGTAGGATGCATTGGAGTCTTGGCCACTGTAGATTCCAGCATATTGAACTTCTTCAGAAGTTCTTTAGTGTACTTGCTCTGATGGATATATGTTCCTTTTGGTGTTTGATCAACTTGTATTCCCAGAAAGTACTTGAGTTCTCCCATCATACTCATCTCAAATTCAGCCTGCATCATCTTAGAAAATTCTTTGCATAGAGATTGATTAGCAGAACCAAATATAATATCATCAACATAAATTTGCACAATTAAGATATCATCTTTATAAGTTTTGCAAAAGAGAGTTGTATCTACTTTACCCCTTACAAACTCATTCTCCAGGAGGAATGAGCTGAGTCTCTCATACCATGCTCTGGGAGCTTGCTTCATACCATAGAGTGATTTCTTCAATTTGAACACATGGTCTGGTTTCTTTTCATCTTCAAAACCTGGGGGTTGATGAACATAGACTTCCTCTGAAATATAACCATTTAGGAAGGCACTCTTCACGTCCATCTGATGTAGAACTATGTTGTGATTCACTGAGAAAGAGATCAACGGTCTGATTGCTTCTAGTCTTGCTACTGGAGCAAATGTTTCAGTGTAGTCTATTCCTTCCTGCTGGTTGTAGCCTTGAGCAACTAGCCTTGCCTTGTTTCTGACTACATCTCCTTTCTCATTCAACTTGTTTCTGAACACCCATTTTGTTCCAATTACATGGACACTCTCAGGCTTCTTCACTAAGCTCCAAACATCGTTCTTGGAGAATTGATTCAATTCTTCTTCCATGGCCAGAATCCAATCCTTGTCCTGAAGAGTTTCATCTATGGATTTGGGTTCAATTAAGGACACTAATCCTTTCAGACTAAGCAAGATCTCTTCAGAGGGTCTGAAGGCTGATCTGGTTCTGGCTGGTTCGTCTTTGTTGCCCAGAATCAATTCCTTAGGATGAGCTGCAGTGATTCTGCTCTTCTTCAAAGTTTATGAATCAGAGGGACCAGCTTCTTCTTCTGGTTCATCTTCCTCTGGCTCAGCTTCCTCTGGAGCTTTGCCTTTGTCAGAAACATTTATGCTCATATCTGCAAACTTCTCAACTAGCTTTGACTGGTCAGAGTCAAGCTTATCGTCAAATCTAACATGAATAGACTCTTCAATAGTCTTAGCATCAGTAATATAAAATCTAAAACCTTTAGATCTTTCAGAATAACCAAGTAATAGACATTTAGAAGACTTAGCATCAAATTTATGCAATCTATCCTTAGTATTAAGAACATAACAAACACAACCAAAAGGATGAAAGTAAGAAATGTTGGGTTTTATGTTCTTCCACAAATCATAGGGAGTCTTATTCAGAATTGGTCTCACAGAGATTCTGTTCTGAATGTAACATGCTGTATTTACTGCCTCTGCCCAAAAGTGCTTAGCCATGCCAGTTTCTTGGAGCATGGTTCTAGCCATCTCCTGAAGAGTTCTGTTCTTCCTCTCAACAACACCATTTTGTTGAGGAGTTCTGGGACAAGAGAAATCATGTGCAATTCCATAGGAATCAAACAGATTCTCAAACTTGTCATTCTCAAACTCTCCACCATGGTCACTTCTGACACGCACAATCCTACAAGCCTTCTCGTTTTGCACTTGGGCTATGAAGGTAGAGAACACAGCATGAGACTCATCCTTGCGGGTTAGAAACTTTACCCATGTCCAGCGGCTATAGTCGTCAACGATGACCATCCCATATCTCTTGCCACCTATAGACTCAGTTTTCACTGGTCCAAAAAGGTCGATATGCAGAAGTTCCAACGGCCTTGAGGTTGAGACAACATTCTTTGCCTTGAAAGGGACTTTAGTGAATTTGCCTTTCTGACATGCTTTACAAAGAGCGTCTGAAGCAAACTTCAGATTAGGTAAGCCCCTGACAAGGTTTAGCTTGCTCAGCTGAGAAATCTTTCTCATACTGGCATGCCCTAACCGTCTATGCCATACCCACTGCTCTTCATTAACAGACAGAAGACACTTCACATTCTGAGCCTCCAACTCAGATAATCTGATCTTATAAATGTTGTTCTTCCTCTTGCTGTTAAACAGAACAGAGCCATCGATCTGACTTACAGCCCGGCAGGACTTTTGATTGAATATAACATCATAACCCTTGTCAGCTAATTGACTTATAGACAATAAGTTATGTGTTAAGCCGTCTACCAAAAACACATTATCAATGCATGGACTACTATCTACACAAATAGTACCAGTACCAACAATTTTACCCTTTTCATTTCCTCCAAAGCCAACTTCGCCTCCAGGCTTAATTTTAGCTCTTGGAACATACGCCTTTCTCCCGTCATGTGACGCGAGCATCCACTGTCCAGATACCATGATTGGTGTTTCAGTGGAGCTATCAAGGATATCTGCAACATAGATAATCTTGTCCTTAGGTACCCACTTTCTGGGTCCTCTCTTGTTAGTTATCCCAGAGGTTCTGATCACCTTGGGTTTCTCAACATGATAATGTAAAGGAATTTTTGCATGATATTTAGACATGGAGAAAGATCCCTTTTTAAGAGGGGTTTTAACAACTTTAGCAGGTAAAGGATCAGGCAATATGGTACCAGAGGGAACAAAGCATTCATACACGGATTTAGTTTTAGACACAGAGGGCTCATTTCTAATAGGTTTAGAATAGCCAATGCCATGCATTCCATTTCTGCTTACGCCATAGATCATTGAAGCCATTAAGCTTCTATTTACACTCTTAGCCAGGAATCTTTGAAAAGACTTTTCATACTTAGATTCATTTCTACAATCAGAGGCATCACAAGCAACTATTTCTTCTAACTTGGCGATCTGGTTCTTAAGCACAGAGTTAGAATTGATCAAAGCATGATTATCATTTTTCAAATCAGAAATAATTTTTTCATGTTCAGAAGGAGTCTTAGAAACAGCAGATAAGTCCTTTTTCAACTTTTTATGCTTAGACAATAAGGATTTATACTTATCCATGATATCAGACAAAGCATGTTTTAGTTCAGAGGTAGAGAAAGAAGCGAATACCTCATTTTCATCGTCTGAGTTAGGATCTCCTTCTGATTCTGAGTCAGAGTCAACAGCTTCCTTTGACTCTGCTCCTTTGTCTTTGACAATAGCCATGAGTCCTTGGACTTCACCATCAGAGTCAACATCCTCTGACTCTGACTCATCAAATGTCACCATCAGACTCTTCTTCGTCTTGAAGTGCTTCTTTGGCTTCTTGTCCTTCTTCAATTTTGGACAGTCACTTTTGTAGTGCCCAGATTCTTTGCACTCAAAGCATGTGACTTCCTTAAGTGAGGACTTCTTCTGGCCTGAGGATTCAGACTTTCCTTTTGCCTTTCCAGAGCCTTTGTACTTGCTCTGCCTGTGCTTCCAGATGCGGTTGAGTCTCTTGGAGATCAGAGTCAGCTCATCTTCATCAGAATCTTCTGATGCTTCTTCAGATTCTTCTGCTTCAGCTTGGAGAGCCTTTGACTTTTCAGCCTTAGCCTTCTCAGATTTGGATTTCAAGGCTATGGACTTTTTCCTCAGATCTTGCATCTCAGAGCACTTCAGCTCATGGCATTTCAAAATGCTGATGAGTTCTTCTAAACTCATATTCTCGACATCTCTCGTGAGCTCTATTGAAGTCACTAAAGGCATCCAGCTTTCAGGAAGACTCTTGAGAACCCTTATGACATGATCTTTTGTTGTGTAGCTCTTGTTGAGAGGTCTTATGCCAGCTACAAGCAACTGAAATCTGGAGAACATTTCTTCAATGGACTCATTTGGCTCCATGATGAAGGATTCATATTTTTGGATCAAAGACAATGCCTTTGATTCTTTGACTTTCTTGTTTCCTTCATGAGACATCTTCAGAGATTCAAAAATGTCTTTTGCAAACTCACGATCTGTAATCTTCTGGTACTCCTCATAAGAAATAACACTTAGAAGAATTGCTCTTGCTTTGTGATGTTGCGAGTACAGCTTCTTTTGATCTGCATTCATCTCTGACCTTGGGATCTTCTTGCCATTTGCATCAACTGGACGCTCATAGCCATCCACAATAATATCCCAGAGATCTGCATCGAAACCCAGAAAGAAACTTTCCAATCTATCTTTCCAATATTCGAACCTTTGACCGTCGAACATGGGAGGCTTTGCGTTGTAACCATCTCTTTGAGTTTCACTGGTGGTGGCAGCCATAGTTTTTCACACCGGCCCGGATCACTGAACACTGTTAGGTGTGGTAATCAGAACTTGCGTTCTGATACCAATTGAAGGTATGAAAAACGGTAGAAAGGGGGGGTTTGAATAACGTTTTCAAAATAAAGCTTCCACCTTAAAGATTTTGACAAATCTTTCGAGACCTTAAGTGCTAAAGATAAGAGATAGAAAAGCACACAAGGATTTTATCCTGGTTCACTTGATAAATCACTCAAGCTAATCCAGTCCACCCGTTAAGGTGATTTCTTCCTTCTTAGAATGAAGGCAATCCACTAATCAGGTAAGAGTTACAACTGCACTTGAAACCTACAAGTGACTAACAATTACACTGACTTAGCTCACACTAAGATTCACTCTCTTAGTCTTCTCTAGGATCCGATCAACCTTGATCTCCTAAAGGAACTAAACAAATTGTTTAATCAAAGAATGTTTACAAGAGATTTGCTTCTAAAAAGCTAATAGTAAACACAATGAATTTCAGATGAAAGAATGCTTGAAGGTTTTTGAATATATCTTGTGCTTATGTAAATTCTTCCAACCGCATCTTTCAGACTTCAGCCTCTATTTATACTCCAAGGATTAGGGTTTGAACGCTGCATGGGAATGCTACCGTTGGAGGGCAGTTCTGGAAATTCCAGCTTCTGTTGTGGCTGAGAACGTTAGGTAGGTCGTCAGGATGGTACAGTTGCTTTTGTACTTGGATAGTGACTTGACCTTTAAACCTAGGAGACTTTTGATCAAGGGAAAGCTTCATGTTGGAACTTGTGAAGCCGGTTGATCAGAGTCAGAGGGAAGGCACAGATCCTCTGACCGTTGTATCTTCTGATTCTGAACTCAGAGGGAAGTACAAGGTCTTCAGAGTTTCTTGCTTCTGGACATCAGAGATTCCACTGTTCAGCTTCTGTATCTTCAGAGTCTTCTACACCATCAGAACATCTGAGCTTTCAGTGTTTCTTGGTTATCAGAACTTCTGGATCTTCAGAGCTTCTAGTGACTGAGTCCACATCAGAGTTTGTGTAGCTTCAGAACTTCTGAAGCTTTTTCACTGTTCATATTGAACATGGTCAATGCGAAAGCGTTGCTTGGATCACTCTTTATACACAGTGCTTCTGATTTGTGTGAGATTGAGTAGAGGTCAGAGCCTGTAAATAGCACACTCAGAAAAACACGTTAGAGTACCACAATTGTTCATATCAAAAGGTTAACTTGTAATCATCAAAACATAGAGTTGTACTACTAGATCAAAACTTGATCTTACAACCTGCATATGTCGTCACTCCTGGCATACCTGTGTTAAAAGATGAAAACACACTGGTAAGGTCAAAACACACAAGGAAATAGTTAAATGAAAGCTGAGAGGAGTTTATTACAGAGTTGTGGCTGCAACAGGCCTACAAAAAAAATTAGCTATATAATTCCATGATGATGGTTAAGCCATCTATCCATCTATTTATAAAAAGTATTTTTAAAGATAAATGTAAAGCTTATAATATCCCAAATTAGTTGATTTTACCTCAATTCTATATCCATTCTTGCCCATTTCCATCATCCACTTTGCCACCCAAACACCACAATTATTTCTAAAAACACAAACAGAAAACAAATCTTAATTGTGATGAAGTTAAATAGACATGTTGCAAGGTATGATCCATCCCTTAAAAAGGTGATAAAATTAAGATATCGTCATCTATGAGTGGTGGTGCGGCGATTTCGTGGTGATTTGAAGGAGGAAGCGAATGCAAGGAGGCGGAAAGAAGGAGAAGAGTTTGGGGGTTGAGGAAGGTGAAGAGGATGTGGCTCAGGGAGGGCAACAACTTGGGTGGCGGCGCTGGATAGGAAGGAGGTTATGGAATTGGGCTGCTAGGTTTCTTCCCTAAAATTAAATGAATTTGAAATTTTCCTCACAATTTCAAAACTTTGAAATTATGTTAGCGCCAACATGTCCCGCCAGTTTCAAAAAAAAAATGTCCCGCCAAAATTCTCATATATTTTTTTAAAAAAGATCGACATTATTATTTAGAAAATGAGTTACTTATTATTTCATGTCGACGATTTATTTTTATTAATATTTACTTATTTTAAAAATTCATTACTTCATATTTCATGTTGACGATTTACTCCGATCGACTCTTCAACCATATGACTCGGACATCATACAGCTAGCCCACGAAGGATGCTTTTAAGCATACACCTAAGAGGTAGCATGTAGGACATGGGCTAGGGTCGAGCCCTCTCGATTTACTTATTGTTCGATCAATTTTTGTGTAATGATTATCTTGAATTTACATTATTTGGTTCATACGAAGTCATCGGCATGAGGACATTTCGTATAAGGGTTCAAAGTAAAGGTTTTTATGTCAACTCTAGCTAAGAGATCTGCACATTCCTCACTAATACCCTAAGTATTTTAGGTCAATCCTAACTAAGAGTTATACTTATTCTTGTGTTAATCCTATCTAAAAGTCAGGTATCCTAAGTGCATCCTTAAGCTTCAATGGGCCAATAAGGGATGTTTAGGCCTAATAAGAAAAATCAAGTGTCTCGAGTGCATTCTTAAGCTTCAATGGGCCAATAAGGGATGCTTAGGTCCAATAAGAATAGTCAAGTGTCTCAAGTGCATCCTTAAGCTTCAATGGCCCAATAAGGGATGCTTAGGCCTAATAAGAAAAATCCAGTGTCTCGAGTGCATTCTTAAGCTTCGATGGACCAATAAGGGATGCTTAGGTCCAATAAGAATAATCAAGTGCCTGAAGTGCATCCTTAAGCTTCAATGGGTCAATAAGGGATGCTTAGGCCCAATAAGAGAAGTCATGTGTCTCAAGTGCATCCTTAAGCTTCAATGGGCCAATAAGGGATGCTTAGGCCTAATAAGAAAAATCCAGTGTCTCGAGTGCATTCTTAAGCTTCAATGGACCAATAAGGGATGCTTAGGTCCAATAAGAATAATCAAGTGTCTGAAGTGCATCCTTAAGCTTCAATGGGCCAATAAGGGATGCTTAGGCCTAATAAGAAAAAACAAGTGTCTCGAGTGCATTCTTAAGCTTCAATGGGCCAATAAGGGATGCTTAGGTCCAATAAGAATAGTCAAGTGTCTCAAGTGCATCTTTAAGCTTCAATGGTCCAATAAGGGATGCTTAGGCCCAATAAGAGAAGTCATGTGTCTCAAGTGCATCCTTAAGTTTCAATGGGTCAATAAGGGATGCTTAGGCCCAATAAGAATAGTCAAGTGTCTCAAGTGCATCCTTAAGCTTCAATGGGTCAATAAGGGATGCTTAGGCCCAATAAGAGAAGTCATGTGCCTCAAGTGCATCCTTAAGCTTCAATGGGCCAATGAGGGATGCCTAGGCCCAATAAGAGAAATCACTTGTGTCTCAAGTGCATCCTTAAGCTTCAATTGCCCAATAAGGGATGCTTAGGCCCAATAAGAAAAGTCAAGTGTCTCAAGTGCATCCTTAAGCTTCAATGGCCCAATAAGGGATGCTTAGGCCTAATAAGAAAAATCAAGTGTCTCGAGTGCATTCTTAAGCTTCAATGGGCCAATAAGGAATGCTTAGGTCCAATAAGAATAGTCAAGTGTTTGACGTGCATCCTTAAGCTTCAATGGGCCAGTAAGGGATGCTTAGGCCCAACAAGAGAAGTCATGTGTCTCAAGTGCATCCTTAAGCTTCAATGGGCCAATAAGGGATGCTTAGGCCCAATAAGAATAGTCAAGTGTCTCAAGCGCATCCTTAAGCTTCAATGGCCCAATAAGGGAAGCTTAGGCCCAATAAGAAAAGTCAGGTGTCTCGAGTGCATCCTTAAGCTTCAATGGGCCAATAAGGGATGCTTAGGCCCAATAAGAAAAGTCAGGTGTCTCGAGTGCATCCTTAAGCTTCAGTGTGCCAATAAGGGATGCTTAGGCTCAATAAGAAAAGTTAGGTGTCTCGAGTGCATCCTTAAGCTTCAATGTGCCAATAAGGGATGCTTAGGCCCAATAAGAAAAGTCAAGTGTCTCAAGTGCATCTTTTCGATTTTTATCATGATACTATGTAATTTTTCTTATGGCCCCCGTAAGAAATTAAATATATACATATCGAGATAGTTTGATACAAAAAAAGCAAAGTGTCGTAGCGGAGTTTCTGTCAATCGTCCCTCTACTCGTCCCGTGTGCGAATCCTAGTTGCCACATTTTTAAATTCAAATTTCTAACAAAAAAAGTTTTGGTGAGGATTCGAACCCCGGACACAAAACAATACTTTCAATTGATTTACCACTAAACCAAGCACAGCCTTAATGGCATATTACAATTTAATTTATTTATAAACATAGAATTACTCTTTGAATCCATCACTTTTTTGAGATGATAACACATTTGTTGGATTGTTATTTATTTTAGACTTTCAATTTCTAAAAACTTATAAGTTGGTTAGTATCTCTTGTATTCAAACTAATTATATATTTCTTTTACTTATAAAAATTGATTATATCAATTGATTTGCACTGTGGAGTCCGTTTCGATTATCGTTCGGTAAAATTGTGTTTGATCTAATTGGCCCCCCCGATATCCAAATCCTAGCTTCGCCAACTAAGCTTAAATGAGCCAATAAGAGATGCTTAGACCCAATGAGGAAAGTCAAGTTTCTCAAGTGTATCTTTAAGCTTCAATGGACTATTAAGGGCTACTTTGACCTAATAAGAGAATTCAAGTGCCCCTAAAGCATCATTAACCTTCAATGAGCACTGTCCAAAAAAAAACCTTCCATGTGCCAATAAGAGATACATATGCCTATTTTTATTTTATGTATTGATCATATTTCATTATTATGCCTATATTTTTTTTTTCAATATTATATATTTTTTAAAAATATAATCAAACATGTTATCAACGTTATTTTTATTATTTTTAAAAAATTTAAACATAAAATTGGTAGTTAGGTGTCCCCATATACATTTTCTTCTATAGCATTTAAGTCACTATACCTACGGATAATTGTCATTAATATAGCCTGTAGTGACATAAATAAATAATACGTTAAGACATTCTTACGGCTTGTTTTCTGTCGGTATATGTATTAACACTACAGAGAAAAATCTTGTATTTTGCGGGAGGTTCGGACTCCTACAAGTAGAACTTTAGAGAATACAAAAAACATTATACTGTGGTAACAACATCGAAATAAGGTAGTCCAATAATTACCAATACAATATGGACACTATAATTAGCCAACAAAGACCCCCATGGGTGATTCTCTCAAGTTTTTTCTCAATTTTCTGCCGTGGACATTTGTGGCGGTTTATAGCTGCCACAAAATGTTGCAAGACGGCCACAAATATTGATGCGAATTATTGGCAACATCTGTGGCGGTTTGAAACCGCCACAAATGTCCACTGCTGAAAATTGAGAGAAAAGACTTGAGAGGATCCGTTCCCATTTTAACAGATCAAACAGAAATACGTTAACATTAGATGACATTTGAACATTGTAAGGTCATAAACATAGACAATTGAACTCATCTCAATTTTCCGAAAACAGTATCAAGGACAAGTGCTTGGCCTTGATCACTAGTTTCTCCGTGTCGATTAAATTCCCATACCATGTCAAGCATTCCTTCTCACACTGTTCCAAGCAGCGTCTCTCGGAACTCGGAAAGGACTATAATCCAGAGATTTCTGATATAAACCCAGCATGTACTGCAAAAAAAAGAAAATGCTCAAGCTTTTACTTAGCACATGTATAAGAATGATAAGAAATAAGAAATAAGACTGCATTTGGCACCAAATTTTGACCGGGCCTATTTCTATTCATTCAACAATTTCTTCATCATTAGCAAGATAATCAAGTAATAAGAGAATCAACTTAAAAAAATTATGCAGTTTTCTCATCATTAGCAACTTATCTAATTTCAAACAGAAAATGCAAGCAGCAATGCAATTCAACTAAGGGCCATCAATTGAAAGCTAAAGTGAGGCACCTAGGAAGGGGAAGAAATATGAGAGTGGATTCTCTGATGAATCCATTAAGGTGAGCAAGAAGTACCACCTTTGGCATTGACACACACTAGCTAGTAATTGAGATGATGCTTTCAAATCAAAAGGTTATTGGTCATGAATTACTATGCATACAAAATAACATAAGTTAATGCCTTTCAGTACACTTCAGCGAGTAACCAAATTAAGAAATTAAAAATTAAGAAATGACAAAAAATATTAATTCAAGTGAGTCATGCCAGAAAGCTCTCAACTACCTGAGTTCAACTCCTCTAGAGTCTAAAGCAAGTAGCTGAATTCACAAGAGTGAGTCACTGTTAAATCAGAAAAGGCCAAACAACACAGATACTTGGCAAATATGAACATGATAATGATGTTATATATCTCACAAATAAGATCCCTGCTAATAGATCTCAATTGAAACCAAACTCATGGCATCAGGACTCCACATTTTATTTTAACTTGAAAGCAATTCAATTAACAAGCTATGCACAAATTGAGTAGAGCAATGAGTGATGGGTTACTCTCACATACAGGCTACTTCAACAGAAACAACAAATCAAGAATTCAACAGAAACCCCTAAACCAAAAAAAAGGAAAACGACTGAGTTTTAAGACTGCTAATTTGACACAAAACAAGGTTCAGTCATCTACCATAAACCCTCTTTCAAGTGAGTGAATGTTTGTTTGTTGAAAACCTAATTAAGCTCAACGTGAATAGCCATTGATTTGAACATATCGAGTATGAAATCGAGATTCTGGTGTTTGTTTGTGAAATCTGACCTGATCGAACCAGACTTGCAGCACTTCGGGTACCCTTCTCCTTGTCAGCGGCGGCGGCGTCCCTTGGCCTTGCGATCGATGTGGATCAGCCACTTGCGCCTGTAGACCTGAGTCACGTTCCCTTCTCTTCCCTTGTAGGTTCCGCGCACCACCTGAAGAACACAGACTCAGGCAACACATCGACGATGACGGCGGTTTCTAAAGCTTCAAAGCACAATCGGCGGCGACGGTGACGCAAATGGCCCAGAGCCTCAACCATCTGCCATTCAAGAACAAATCCTCTAGCATAAAACCTAATCTAATCTTTCATGAACACAGTTGGTAAAATCTAGCAAGGTTTTTTTAACTCAGTTTTTGTTTTCTTTTACCTTAGATTAAGGACCAACTTAAAAATAAATGAAGTTAGGGGGTAGAATCATGATTTACGAAAATATGGTACTATTATCTAGGATTTAAAAAAATCAAAACAAATGAAATAATGTAATTGGTCAGTCAAACTCCTGTACGCTACCCATAAAAAAATTGCGGGCACCACAGAAAACGCCATGAAAATGGTGCGGTGTTGGTGTTGCTGTCACTTTACGACAATCTTCTGGGTTCCCCTTCTAGATTCTTTTGCACTGTCCCAAAAAGTAATCCACTACACATATCCTTGTTGCACTAGATTAATTTGTTTTTCTTACTCTCACATTCAATAGTTGTGAGACTAATTCCTCACATAAAAAGTAGGTTGGATATTTAGCATTTATACTGATTTATTTAAATTGTGTTCATTTTAATTTCTTTTATTAGAACGATAGGAGTAAAAGGATCGCTCTGATATGATCCAATTCTCTTAAAAGATTAATTTGTTACCTGAAAATGCATGAACAAACTTGTACTATTTTGGTAACATGTACAACCTGTAGAACGTTTTCAGAGATCAAAGGAATACTATGGTGTTAATGTATTAATTTCTTCCATGATAATAAATTATATATATATATACACACACATATATATATAGGAAGGATGGAGTAAAACTGAAGGGAAAGTGACAAGAGAAAGGAAGGAAATGACAAAGAATGTAATGTTGAGTGGAAGAGTTGAGTCATGAGTGGCTGTGTATTTGCTTCAAAGGTTACCAAACATGATTAAAACACTGGACTTACATTTTACTCAAAGTCCATACATCCAAAAAACAGTTGAAAGGTCTCGAATTGTATGTGTTAGTTCACTTTTAACACAACTAAATATTCACACAATCTCAGAAGGAGAGAAGAAAGAAGAGAGTTTTATCAGAATGGCATGCATAGATAGAGCATCCCCTGCTCTGAATCAAATACTGCTCAAGCTGTACCGGTAAGAAAGTTTCCATATATATATATATGAAAGGAAATGAAGGGCCGGGATACAGTTTTATTAGACACTCTTCCGACATATGCATTAGTGGAGGTTAAAAACCCCTGCTAATGTGTATGTCGGAAGAGTGTCTGATAAAATATGTATGTCCACATATCATTACTCAACAAGGTAAATTGTAATTGGAAACCTCTAAACAGCTTTTATGAAACATTCTTAACTGGTTTCTTAAGTGGTAATCCTCGTTTAGAAAATAGCAATATTGAGTGCTTGTCTTCCTCATGACAGTGCTGAGAAGCCAATGGAGATTGATCACCACTTACATGAATTTGGGTCTGTGGAGTACCATATTCAGGTAAAATTCTCAACTTGCTCAAACAAAATAAAATAGCCACATACTTTTTGTTATTTATCATAATCTTCTCACGTGGAAACATCCTCAGATTTTTTCACTGTAGAATGTATCTATCTCACTCTCTTCATATGTAAAAAATAAGTGAGATCTTTAAACATTTATTGAGAAAGAGATAGACATAAAGTTTCACTTGACATGGTCAATCCTATTCTGAATCAACATATAACTCAACAGAAATGCATAATGGAGGTAGCTAGAGCTATTTCCACTGTTTCAAGCAAAATATCAATAGTTGACCAGTAATGCAGATTAGTTTTCGACACAAAAAATAATCATATACGACATGGTACATGAAAGAAATTTTATATAAATAGAGGTTGTGCATAACTAAGGTTCTTCTCAGTGCCTTAATTTGTTTGTCTGGAAATCTTTAGAATTGTTAAGGATTTCAATTTGAAGTTTAAACAAACACTTTGAGTAAGATTTTGATTATTTCCATTTTACTTTACAGTCTGAAGCCTCTAATCCACTAGTAGCCTACTTGTCAATTTCAATCCCACCTCTTTGCCAAGGAGTCCTAACAAATGAACTTTCTCCAAACACCATTGAAATGGTAAAGGAACTTTGTCCTCGTGTTATGGAAATTGCAGAACCAGCAAGAGAACGATATCAGCTTACTCTGAAGCTTGACCTCAACCAGATTCCTCAAAGCAAAGGTTTATTTCCCTTAATTAACTTGCAGCATGGTTGCCAACCCTCCATTCAACTCAATTATCATATAGTATAATTGGTGATCAAAAACATTTCATTCATAAACAGCCAAAGCAAAAACAATGAAAATAAGGGTACTGCAAGAGTATAAATTTAAATGAACATTAGCTTGCCCATCTAATGATGCACAATTCTGGTGCCAGACTATGTCAAGGTCATTAAGGAGATTTCCACGGTTCAATCGGCAATTTTGAGTTCACAGATGAAAGAAATACTGAGGAATGTGAATACTGATGATGCAGTTCAGGGGATGTACAAACCCCTCAAACTAGTCTATCATCCAAGAGAACCATTTTTTGTCATCAGACAGGTAATTCCTAGTAACCAAATCATTGAACTTGTCATGAAAATCACCACAGTAGGAAAAAAGCAGAAAATTTCAACAACCTAGTAATCAAAGACAACATCTCACTGGGTCTCTGATCTGTTAAAGTTGTTCATATTCCAATGCTTGTCCACACTGATCAAATAATACATGCTGCATTCAGCCACAGCGAATCGTAGCAGTTTTCCCGATACGTTTAAGAGAAAAGTCAGACGTGGTTATTGCAACAGCTTTCTTTCAGGTTTGTAGCTGAGAAAGCACAACTAAATTATTCATTTTCAACTCAATGTGCTTGCAACTCATTTGTTTACAACCTTTGACAGGAGCTGGTGGATGTTGGGAATTCAGATAAATGGGCCAAGGCACCACCTTGCACCTGGTCAGCTATTCCTCCACCAGAGTTGAGAGGAGAAGCTTTTGAGGATTTGAGTACCAATGGAGGGTTTTTCTCTTTTGGTAAACTATTATCCTCCATCAATTATCCCATTAACTACCTCCATACAAGCCATAAACTGATGACACTAAGAGCCTGTTTAGATATGGACCAAAAAGCACTTATTGGAGATTATCTACTAGAAAAAAACACTAGAGAAACTCCAATAAGTGCTCGTTAGTCTGCAGCCAAACCGATTCTAACACAGCTTTGAACTCCCAAATTTAAACAAAATAAGATCAACAAAAGAATTGTTGAGTAAGATAGTTCCAATGCCTCTATGACTAACATCTTGATATTTAACAGATATCTCTTCTCGCCATGTTGAAGGCAACAGGCTAGACAAAACAGTCTGGAATCTGTTAAATTTCAATGCCTATGTTAGGTACCATGTAAAGGTAATATGAATATCAATAGCTCTTTTTAATGACTACTTCCCATTGAAACTGAATTTCTGACATCTTTGACACACATCTGTGCTACAGAGCACCAAAGGTTTCATTCAACGAAGGATGAGGAAACGCTTGGAAAACTTGGTTGAGGTAAGAGGAAATTGAATCACAACATTAAGTTCATTGTTTGAATAAAGACTTGGTATGCTCAAAGTTCCAACTAAAATGCATTTCTTATGCCAAGAATTCATACCGTTTTCGTGACAGACAGAAATTCAGCAAAAATAGCTAAACCTAGCTAGATAAGTGTTGATCCTGTTTTCCTACATGCAGGTCCTGCACCATACGATCTCAGAAGAAAAGAAACAAACCCAACAACATCAAGGTTTGCTTTCTGCTAAGACATCTCAATATTGATAATAAGATTTAGGAATTAAGGAGGCAACCTACACTATGAATTAGTTTCAGAAATAGCCCTTCAAGGCTATACTAGTAATATTTGTTTATACTAAACTAAATACCAAAAAATTGTTATCCACTTTGTATTCATAGATATGAATGAAAGCAATCTAGAGTGAGAAAATGAGAAGTTTTCCTGATAGCATGCCAATTGTTCAATTACAATCTCTTTTGTACGTGCAGGATGTAGGTATTCAAAGAAACTAGTAAGATCATCAAAATATAGCATCCTGAAACAAAGATGGGGCACCTTCGGCAGAAAGTTAAAGAGGAATTTCCGACTTAAAATTCATGGTTTTACACGATTTCGTCAAAGATGGTTAAGGTTCCCAAAATTTTCATCACGATATACAAAATTGGACTAGTTTTTTGTTCTTTCTGAAGCCATTGTTTCTTTGTGTAATATATGGACTTCAAGGCTTCAACTTTGGGGGATTGGCCTGGAAGATCCTCACTGCACTATTTTATCATGTATATTGTATAACTATGAAATTTATGATTTTCAACTACTTGATTATAAGCAAAAGGGACAGTTTAAAAATATTGTGATGGTGTAAGTGTTAAGTCAATGCCAAACTATCATAGTTAAATGTTTTACTAGTATGTTTGACAAAAGATAGTTAAATACTTCGAAGAGGGATTCCATCTAAATGTTTATTTGGTTGGAGTATCAAACAGAAAGTACAAGATGGAAGAGTGAAATGCTACAACAGATCTCTTACCTCACTTTCAAGATTTAATTACTGTCATGAATCCATGTATTCTTACTATAACACATTTTCTACATCCATGCTTGATATAATTATACTTGAAGCAACAAAATAACTCTGAACAGTTCTCAGTTCTGCATGAAGTTCTACCTTCATCTATTTCTAAAATTGAGGTGTGTAACAATCTACAGCAGCCAAATTTTTCTGCCCCATTTCTCACGTAAATATCTGCAATAGCAGCAATACTAATGCCATTCACATTAGAAAATTTAGCAGACAGCCTCACGTCCACCAGCAATGTACTCTAGAAGTAATACCAATCATCACTCAGCACCTTAAGATCGCTAATTTTCATGAACCAACTCTCCCAAAGCTTAAATTGTTAGATGAAAGAACATAAATAATTTTTATTTATCACATCTCTAACACACTCCCTTAAACAGTATGTAATAACATGCTCCTTCATTTAAGAACCCTTCAAACTTACGACCCACTTACTCTCTAGTCACAACCTAAGATTACAGCTCATCCCGGTTACTCACTCAGAGCCTATAAATACCAAGCGTCCTCATTATGAAGATACACTCATTCTCTTTCTCACTCTTCATCCTAATGTTATTCCTTAAGCTTGGTACTGGTATGCATTGGAATGAGACCACCGGAGAGGACCAAGACCTGTAAATAAGAGGCTGGAATTCGAAGGATCTTATCCCCAAATACCTCAGATACAACAAAAGGCATGAAGGTTCAATACTTCAATTTAAAAGATATGGCAAAAGATGCCTGTTACCAAGCTTATTCCAAATGCAACGCCTATAATTTCCATTGATTGTAAACATATAATGTTCAAAATATCTTGACATGAAACATTGCTACAAAGTCAGTTCAACAACAAACTAAAGAAAGGTTGGTAAGCACTGCCTACCTGGCAGGTTAAACAACCACACTAATGATTCACATTGCAGACTTTCCTTCTTTGATTCTATTTCTACCAAAAAACCATTCATATTTCACTCCATCTCCAGCTCTGGAAGAGGACGCATCCGCAAACTCCCCGATTCAAGCTCAGCTAGCAATGGCCCCTTTGACTCCCCACATCTCAAATTCCGGTTACTCGCCAACACCCCAAACATTCCAATAGCCAAAACCAGAACCACAAAAGCATGCACTGTGAACAAAAACTGCATCATAGCAACACCTCTAAAACTATCCTCATCAAGATCACAATGCATATCAACAGTCTCCTGCTGAGGGGGCAAAAGTGAAATCTTTTGACACCCTTTCAATCCAAATGCATCAGTATACAATGAAAGACCAGTTTGCAGCAACCAAGTGCCCTTGAAAACCAAACCAGAAGACAACAAAAACTCAGCAAAAAAAGCACCAGGCTTAACTGACAAGTAAAAGCAAGAAGCAGCACAAGCAAGAGTCAATCCACCCAACAATCCATACACAATGCCAGAAAGACCTGAACTTCCTTTACCCATCACAGAGTACTCCACCAAAAAAACAATTCCACCGAAAACAAAAACAAAACTTTCATTCATAAAAGAAGACCCCACGTATTCATAGACAATGATCAATATGATGAGTGCCCAGAAGGCCAAAACCGAGAGAGATTGCTGGAAGAATGAGAATCTGTAAGTGGGGTGGCCAGAAAAGGAAAGGAAGAAGAAAAGCTCTGAGAATGAAGCGATTGGCAATGCTATGAGAAGAATGTAGAGATCAAGATTCTTCCAGCGTGGGTCAGCGAAATACCAGAGTTTGGATCGGAAGTGGGTTGGGTTTTGGAGGTAGAGAGAGGATGAAGAGAGTAAGCGACGAACGCCAACGGGGAAGAAGAGGAGAAAACCTGAGAAATGGGTTGCCACCGATGCCATTTGTTGTTGAGGTTGTGTTGATGTTATGCCGCCATGGCTTCTTCCTCTTTCGTTTTGGTACTCACAGCTAAATGGTCAATTTTGAATTTGGTCCCTGAAAATGTCATTCATTGACTTATTGGTCACTGAGTCGCGCAAGTTAGTCCTTAAATGAGGCAAATATCGGGTAAGAAAAATAAAAAGTGAGGAAAGCACTTCATCAAGCTCGGTGTTAGTAACTTAGAGGGGGGCTTATCGGAAGAAAATCCATTAATATTTTGTCCTGAAAAATGTAGAAAGTCTGGCCATGTAAAGAGAAATTATCCATGTGGAGTAGTATTAGAAAAAGACTATAAGATAAAAGAAATGTCTCCCTTGTTATGGGAGTGCATAGAGTGATCTTCTCTAAAATATAAAGTGTATTTCCTTATGGTATATTCATTATACTATGGAAAATGATAAATTATTGCTAGCGGACTCAGAATAACACACGGACGTCGTTGACATTGATGTAAAGTGTGTGGTCAGATTGTGTCGATGGCTAAAGAACTTCCGAAGAAAGTCAATAAGGAAGTTGCACCATAAATTTCAGCAAGCTTTCGACGTGAAGCAATTATTGGTTTAGTTTAGTTTCAACTGAAGTGTGTTCTTTATGGTGAAGTATGATAATTTTCAAGGCAATGAAGATTGTGATTGTTGGTGAATTCAATTATTATTATTATAGACAATGAACGCATAAAATGTAACTCTTACAATCAATGTTGAGATCGTTGGAGTTGATTGTAATGGTGAAGTAAGTCTCACATCACCCGATATGTTAAATGAAGGAGGTAAAAAAGAACTATTGGAGAAGTTTTGCATTGCCTAGGTAAGAGGGGGACTAAAGCCATATGACTAATTAGTTTAAATATTTACTTTTTTAGACTTCGAGTACTAAATATTCGGGTGAGATTTTTTTTGATACATCGGAAAAGGATGAGATTGAGAGAGGTTTATGAATTTTAAAAATTTCACATAAAATTTATTTCGAAGCATAATTGAAGATGGCTAGATGCAATTTGGACGGAGAGCTAGGGGAAACGCGTAAAGGTTGTAACATGTGTGTATGACCTCAAAAATCATGAGGTTGAAAAGGGAGACATGTTCGCCGTTCGCATAATGCCACCTATTTGATTAAGGTTGTAAGTAGTCCAACTAACGCGATGTACACATGAACGTGACTGACAACATTTTGGAATCTCTAGATGCAACTTGGCTACTACGTTTTGGTCATAAATTTGAGTCGTTTTAGCACCGTGAAAAATTTCCATCCATATGAATTCCTAAATAACAAAAATATTTCGAGGTAGCATAACTAAAGGTCATCTTGATTGAAACCACAAGTCCACAACTCAAGTAATGCTAAGTCCTATTAAAAACTAATCATAGTCTTTTACTTTTCTATTTCTGACCGAAAACAGGCATATGTTAGAATAATGGATTAGTTAGTTTAAAAAAAAAAAGACTAGTTTCCTTTGAAAAGAAGTGTTTTTACTTAGTGGTGTTTATCAATTTGGTTCCCTTGTTATGGGAGTGCATAGTGATTTTCTTTAAAATATAAAGTGTATCCTTGTGGTATATTCATTATGCTATGGAAAATGATAAATTATTGCTAGCGGACTCGGACTCAGAATAGCACACAGACGCTGTCAAGAACTATGTCACTATAGCGAACACTTCGAGAAAAAACCCTAGAAGCACGAAATCAAAAAACCTAGCATCTATCCCAATGGATAGGTCCTCATTGAAATCGAAAAACAACAAAACAAGAAGCTTGATACCCACCGAACAGGGACTCAAACTAGCTGAGTAAACCAAAGACCCACAAGCAAAACCCCAAATTAACGCTATAGAGAAGAGACCCAAAACCTAAATTTAAAAGCAGAAAGAAAAGCAATAGGAGAAGCTACAAATAGCAACAACCGGTAGCACCTAGGGGTGTACAAGACCCGACCATGTTCATTGACCCGTCCTGACCCATGTCCCTTAGATCTTGCATCTCGTCGGGTTTCTTCGGGTCTAGGGAAGGGTTCGGGTTTAAAAACTAGACCCTATCAATACTTAGGATCGGGTAGAAGTCAAGTCCAACCCGTCCCACAACTCTCCTTAGCCACTTACCTCAAAACATGATTTTGTATATTTTCATTAATTGTTATGTTGAAGTGAACTAAATTTATATTCTTTACTCTAGTTTAGTATTTTCTTATGAAAAACTTAACTTCTATGTAGTTTCTTTCATAATACATTAATAGGATAAGAAATTAATTTTTTACAGAATGATAAGTATTTAAAATTCCTTATTGAAATTTGAAATTTACATTCAATTTGTCATTCGAGCCAACCCGAACCCGTTCTTTTGTGACCCGGTCTATGTTGAACCCGCACCTATCGGGTTTCTTCAGGTCTAGGGACGGGTTCGGGTTTAAAAACTGACCCAATTAATATTTAGGGCAGGGTAAAAGTCAAGTCGAACCCGTCCCAACATGTCCCACGAACACCCTTACTAGCACCTACACCACCGACACAACAAACAAAGACCTCAGGGAAAACTAAACAACCCTCAAACACAGCCGAAGGTCAATCCAACAAGCTAGCCGATCCAAACACCATTGTTGCACGACCGAAATCTGCAAGGAACCAACCAGTAGACGAGAAGATATGGCTTCAAAAGGGACCAAAAATGAAACCCACCCTCATCGTATTCTAAGTAATCATCATATCTCTTCTAAATCACTGTTGTTTCCCGACTCAATCCTTAAAGGTCAGCCACCACAAGCCGAGGCCCTGGACCCTCAGAGAGCAACTAAACAGCGAAAAATTGTTCATCTAGAAAGCAAACGATGTTGCACCGAGCAAGGAAGGAGGATAAGAGTGTTGTCGGGCTCGAATCTAGTATGGGGAAGGAGGAGCACGACCAAGATCTCCAAAAGGAGCGAGGATGAGGGAAAGAGGAAGAGGGAGGGTGGGTGGGAGGAAAAGGGAAACGATAGCAAAAGGGAGGGTTGCCACCGCACCGGGGCAGCAGGGGGGCCACCCAAGCCCAGACTAGAGTAAGAGAAGCGAAGAAGAGGAAAGGTTTTAGAGAGAGGTTCCATCCATTTAGCCAAAAAAAAATTATAAACAATCTATAGCAATTTAATTTTTTTATTTTATGTAAATCATTCGGTATTTGTTCATCCTTCAAATGTCAATTATTCTAATTTTAGAATTTAATTATAGTTAAAACTCATCCCTCTTCTTAAAAATATTGTGACCGGATCAAACACATAAGATATTCCTCCATACTCAAATTGTGTTGTCAACTGAGTTGCCAATCATTTATTTTCATTTTCGTTCACATAAAAGTTGTTCTCGATGGACGGCTAATGGTTGAGTTAGAGGATGACCCAAAAATACATAAACCCAGTAGAATTTGGAGTGTTAGATCTTCTCCCAATAAGCTGTAACACTATGCTACAATACAAGTCATATTTGTGTTATAGACTTTTAAGCATTTCAAAAAAAACCCAAAAATCTAAGCCACCAAGCAAAATGTGTGGCTCCAAATGGTTCCATTTGTGATTCACACTTGAGTCTGTCCAATTCTAAACCACTGGCTCTCCATTTAACACCCAAATATCCCCTCCTTCACAAGCAAATATATACCATAACAGCCACCTCTCTCAACCTCTAACAATCTAAAACAGAATCAATCTCTTTACTTCCACATTCACACAACAATATCAAACCACACAGATAGAAGAAAGAGAGGAAAAAACCAGAGCATATAGAAATGGCTACTTCAGTTTCTGCAACTGGGTGTGTTGGCTCCTCCTTCTATGGAAGCTGGGGAACCTCTATGACTGGTGAAGATTACACTGCGCTTGCCAAGTCGACACAAGTTCGTGTGGGAAGAGGAAAGCCAGTCAGGTTGCAACCCATGATGAAGAATGTCAATGAAGGGAAAGGTATATTTGCACCTCTTGTGATTGTCACTCGTAACATCGTTGGCAAGAAGCGTTTCAACCAGCTCAGAGGGAAAGCCATTGCTTTACACTCCCAGGTGATAATTCAATGTTTTCTTGCCATCAATTGTATTTGCTCTTTTGCTTAACTTGATGTTTTGAGCAATTTATTTTTGGATTTGTGGTCATTTGAAGTCAGAAACTTGTTCCATAGACCAAACTTTGATAATTGGTTAGAGTGAAAATTTTGAAATATGTTGAACATAGGTTCAAGAAGAATCTTTGAAAGGAGAAATGAACTTGAATAATATGACTAGCATGTTTTGGAGTATTAAGGCAAAGAAATAGATAAAAGATAAAAAGATTGGAGAACAACTGAATTTGGATCTATTCTCCCCTTGACTGTCTTTTATATTGTTCATCTTTTCTGAGGTTGGTTAAATTAGAGATTGATGGAGTTGAAATTTTAAAAACAAATTGAATTTATGTGTTGTTATTGCTGGTGACTATACATTAAGTCCATATCATGAAACCAATTATAAAGGACTAAATATGTTGAGGGTTAATTAGGGTAGGAATATAGTTGAATTTGAAGTCCATGATTACCATTTGTCTCCACAAGTTACCCCAAAAAAATTGTATTTAAGATTGCTATGTGAGAAAAGGAGTGAAAAAATTGAGAATTGTGTTGAAGCAATTGTTTCAAAATGCTAGCTGCTATTTTATGTGGATATCATTGGTGCAACCATGAAAGGTAACTTAGTGTTATAAAGCTTCATAGACAGCCTTACCTTGCATTTAGCAATTATTGAATAGTTTAATCAGAACTAGTAAGGGGTGATGACACAAGTTCTAATCCCGAGAAAGTCATCTGTTGGGAGGGGCTGACACATTTTCTCGAACGGTATAACACCCGTCAATGACCCATAAAAAACTAGTAATTTACAAAAACAAAAGAAATTGAATTGAGTATATTCAATATATATACAATAAGTACCTTTGTATTGTGTATTTTCTGAACTTCAAAATTTTGAAATTTTAGGTCATTACAGAATTCTGCAAATCAATAGGGGCAGATGCAAAGCAGAGACAAGGGCTGATCAGGTTGGCCAAGAAGAATGGAGAATGGCTGGGGTTTCTTGCATGATAAATTTAAGAAATGTTCCACATTTTGTAATTACCATGTGAGAGTGTATCTATGTTTAAACTTGATGGTTTTCAATTGACAGCAGAATGTAAACTAGGAACTCATCTCTAGTTGTGATTTTTCATTCTTGAGAAATGGCTGTCTTGTTTTGTTCTTTAGATACATGAAATAGTATAAAATTGAAGGAGGTTGTCATTTACTATCAATGGCAGTACAGAGAATAGAGCAACGTTATTTATACATCGTGTTTTTTTCACTTGATAACATGTGGATGCAACTAGAAACTTTGTTATCCTATGATAACATATCACTTGATTATGAAATAAAGCATTGGAGATATTAGACCCTGGCATCTAAAACTCATATACAACTAGCTAGGAAACTTTATTATCAGAATAGACTAAGATCAATGATGGATGAAGAATGATGAATTGACAAAAAAAAGAAAAGGCATGTGAATGACCTTTGAGTGTCTGATACTCTGATCAGATACCTAAACACTTTAAGCTTGCGATTAGACATTGCTGGGAAGTAAGTACCTTAAACAAGAGAAGCTTTAATGCACCTAGTTAAGCCCATGAGTGCTGCTGTTTGCTGTTTTGGCAGCAGCTAACGCAGATCAAGACAAAGTGTTCTTGGCTGCTTCATTGACTGATGAACTATGGGAAAAGGATCAAAGTTTACGTATAAATAAATTTAGCATAAATAAATTTCAAATTTTATTCTGGAGTATTACAATCCAAACTTTATGTTCATCAGCCAGTTCCAAATTACATATGTTCACGTAAAATATTCTAAAAAGGCAGAACTTGAGACCTTTGATGGTGGGACTTTAGCATTAAGATTGAAATTGTGCGAAGATGCCCCTGTAAGGCTTTGAAGCTTCCATTTTATTATATTTTTCTTATACACCTTAGAGAGATATCCCTACCATCAGTGCCAGTAACATTCACTTTAACACTTTTTTTCAACACTTATTAATTAGTTAAAACTCATGTGAATCTCATTAAGTTTGAAGTGTGACTTATATTTTCAATAAACCACATGAATTTCAACTAATTAAAGATCAAACGTCGAAAGAGAGAGTTTTAAAGCAGTGTTGCTAGCATTTTCATATCTCTATTAAGGTCTCCAAACATTTGGGAAGAGCTAGCAACTCCTTAATGAGCTGCTATCATTGGTTCAATTGTTACATCAATTTAATTATTTCAATGATAGTGATAAAAGAAAGTTGTACCCTAGCTGGGAGGCAGTATCCTACATGGGAGACAACCTGTTCGAGCACGGAAAATCCACATTCTCTCGTGAGGCTAACTCCCAACTAGATTTTTTTCATAAACAACTCAAATCCGAGACCTTGCTTAAGGGAAATCAAGTATGCACCACTTGAACCAACAACCCGTTAGCAAAATTTCAAGCGTTTAAACATGATAATAAAAACTGCAAATATAACTCAAATGAAAATTTTGATAACCATTTCAAAAATTCAAACAGATTACAATAGTGTTGCCCCCAAAGACGGGTGGGGGAACAAAAAGAAAAGTAACTCCTCAGCCCAGAAACGCAGTGCATTCTAATACATATAGAACATGGTACAAAAATCAATAGTACACAGCCTTGCCAGCACAAGCTTGAGAAAATCCTCCTGCAATGTCTTATACAGTGTATCGAGCCTTTGCACCTCGATTTTTAGCATCTTCCTGTAACCACGAGACAGTAAGGATCACAGATATTAATGCATTAGTCAATCAAATTTATGAGCAGAAGCTTACATGGAAGTTATATGTTATCTTGTCGGTAACATCAATGATTTCCTTCCACTTCCTTCCAATGCTCATCTGCAAAACAAATTCCAAAACAAAGTGGCTCAGATCAAATGTCATCCTGAGTTTTGGATGACTAAGAAAAGTCTAAATGACTTTTGCCAAGGAATGCGGTACATGGTTAGAATAGAGCCCTTAGAATTCTGGAACTCAAATGATGTGATACATTCACAAAATGAAGATGAAACAATGGCAGAATGAAACCGACAGACATGTACACAAATGTAAATGGCTGTTGTTACCAGAAAAAAGGTAGAAGTCTATTTACTAAAAAGCCTTGGAGCTATGTACAAAAATATAAGTATCAGAAAATGACATACTTAAGTAACATGTGAGAAATAGTATATCCGGGTATAAGTAGAATGGTGCATAAATTCACTATTGACACTTTCCCAGACATGTAGAGTGCTTATAATTGGTCCCCCTCCGCTCTTCAATTTTCAAGCATACCAAGGAAATCATATTAGTAAAATTATACCATTCTACTCCTGGCACTTTCCTTTCCAAGGTCATTTATAATATTGTCAGAAACATAGCCATCCCTAACATTATCACTAATTCATCATCACCCTACTACAGATCAGTGTTATCAAATCGCGATCGCGGAATATCGCGGCGAGGCCAAAATCCGCTACTTCATTTAGCGGATAGCGTCGCGGGCAAATAGCGGTATCCGCATAGCGGTTAAAATAAGTAAAAAAAAAATATAGAAAAACAGCTTGTTGTGCTGTTTGTGCTAGTAAAAAACAGTTGCAAAAAATAAATAAAATTAAGACATCTAATGAAATGCATAAAATGATCATGATAGAACAAATTTTAGAAACAAAACAGGGGAAAAAAAACAGAAAATAAAAAAACATTGTATGTAATGACAAAAATAAACAAAAGATGATGTGAAGAAAGAACAAATATTAGAAACATAGGTTCACATTCACAATGGAAGAAGAAAAACAGAACAGATCATGATGGGAGAGGAGAAAAAGGAAGAACAGATATTAGAAACAAAACAGGACGGTAAAAAACAGAAAACAGAGTGTGAAAAAAAAAAAAAAAGAGAGTCTGAAAATGTGCAGAAAGAAGGAAGGGAAAAAGAAAAGTAAAGAAAACTGGGTATGAAAAAAGTAAACAGAGGCTAAAAACATAAAACGGAAGAGTACGTAAAAGAAAAAGAAAGAAATAAAAAAAAACAAAAAAACAGAGCATGGCAGAGTGAAGAGATGGGAGCCAGAAACTCGCCGGAAAAGTCATCAGAAAAGCTATTGGGGTTGCCGGAGATGAGGGTCAGAAGCTTGATGTAGAAGGAGGAAGAGAGAAGGGAAAACTCCGAAAGGTTTTGAGGCTTTTATAGAGTGAAGATTTTAAGTTATAAAACTTTTCTTCCATTAATTGGGTACAATTAATTCAGTCGGTGGCTGATTCCCACCTCCCAAGCGGTGCCTTTTTGAAAAAAAGTCCTAAAATCACACGTGATCTTCTCTTCCACCGCTATTTTCGCTTTGCCCGTCGCGGCGCTATTCAGTTTTGCGGCGCTATTGCGTTTATCGCGTTTGCCGCTACGTCGCGGCGACGCGATCGCGGCACGGCGAATTTCCGCTACGTTATAGCGGCATAGCGGCGCTATAACCGCTATTTAACAACACTGCTACAGATCATTATACAGAGCTATTATTACTATGAAAAATCATTTTAACCATTACAATCAAAACCTTTCTTTCATAAATTTCTATATTTCTAAAAGCACTATAACCAATTAGCTTTTTAGTATCATTGGCAGCAGAGAAGAGTGTTGATAATTGAATGTTTACTGAGATCATAGTAACAGCAATGTGTGTCCTATAATTTGTTAGGCTTTGGTGTAACAGACATCTGTATGCAATCTGCTGTGCTGAGTATTTTTTGGAGAGATCACTTCATGCCACATTACACCATTAACTAGTTCGAGAAAACAAAACAGAGGAAAATGAATGATTACAATCATGGCAGACATACTTGGGACTATGACCTAAAATGGGAGGGAGTTGCAAATCTAAATTGTAAAATGTCGCAAGATTTAGCAGATTTCCTATTTTTATATATTGTTTGGCTGAAAAGGGAACCTTAGGGTTTTAGAAAAGGAAGGCGGGTCACGATTTGGGAATGGGCGGTACCCGGAAATTAACGGATCCAACAAAATACGATTTTGCAGCAATTTAGGGAGTTAGGGTGCAATTTCGAACCGATGCGAATTTGCTGGTATTTAAATCGCAGGGTGCTCTTGAATCGCAAAATCATGCAATTTATATACTTAAACCGCAATTTTGACTACCATGATTACAATAGATCCATGCTCATCTACATCTTCAGATTATATCGTGCTTAAATTTCTTATTTAATTTAATAAGCACACAATATATTGTTGGCTGGTAGTAAGACATTGTTAAATGAAAGTGTGACGTGAAATTAAATATTTGGCACATATCAAACAAGAACCTATTATCTTCAATTTCCTTCAATCTCAATCCCACACACACCACACGAGCGCACACAAAATTAAAAATTCTAAGACAGCAAAAGCATCGACCCATCATAACTTCTACTTGAAGTATCAAGGCTCTCACATGCATACCGTTATCTCACATGCAGACCGTTATCTTGATACTACAATAGGAAATCACATACAGCGAAGACAACAGAAAATCACATAAAGTTGCAATTGTCATTTATAAGAATAAGAATAACAACAAACCTGTGCAGCTTCATTTGCTGCTGTCTTTGTCCATAATGAAAGTTTGTCCTGCCACTGGCGCACACTTGCAACCACACCGCAAATGTCCTCAGCATCCTCAAGTTGCTCCCCGATTAAAGCCATCAGCTATTCAGTAGGATCACCACCAGAATTATTCAAAACAATCACAAGCAAAAGATCAACTCAAATTTTTCAAATAGGTAAAGGCAAGTGATAAAAATTACAGTTTCAAGCCACATGGTATCAAGATTGCCCTTCCTGCTGCTGGTGACAGTCCATTTTCCTCCATTGGCACACTCAGGATCTTCCCACTTTGGTTCAACCCCATCCTTGAACATGTGGAAGTCCCCACCATTAGGAAGCTTGCTGGGCTTGAATATCTGATCATACAAACTGCACCAAAAATTCCCAAATCACAAACTCATCAAATTTCTATCAATATCTATTACCAAAACCTGATTCTCCAAATAACATCAACAATAATAATCAAGAATAATAAAAAGAAAATTAAAATCATGAAACTCAGCCCAAGAAGATTAAGAGATCCATAAAAAAAAATTAATCAAGATTTTCCTAACAGACCCATCAAATTGAAACATCAGAGTTCAGATTGCAAGCTTCAAATCCATTGAATAACAATAAATTGAGAGGAGGAGGAAGATGAAAACTGACCACCAGAACTCCTCGACGGTGTCGAAGGTGTAAACCTTGCGAAGAGAGGTTCCCCAAGCAGCACCTTGCTTGGGTTTCGATTGGTTATCGAACCAGAAAGTCCACTTTCTGTCCAATTTGTTCTTCAAACCCGTCTCCGGTGCCGGCACTGGCACTGGCGCCGCCGCAACGTCTTCAACGGCCGCTTCGGTTGTCATATTCGTCTTTAGAAGGAATGAGATGAGTGAGGTTTTGCTCTATGTGTGTTGGGCTTTGTTTTATAGGTTTGATTGGTAATTGCTAATGACCCTTTTATTGGACCACAAAAACAAGGCTATTTGGACCCAACACTATTGGCTCAAAAAAAGAAAATATTTTAGGTAGATTGCTTATCAGCTTATCCAACCGTGAATCACGAACGCGCGTGAATTCAAGTTCTTAAGCTCGGGGTGAGAAACATAGGGTTTAACGAGACTCGCCTGAGATGAGGCGTATTGCAGGCACCATCAATGCATTTAAACTCACCTTGGTCAAAGCGAGCTTGACCACTAACGAGGCAAGATAGCTCCTTGAACCCCCTATACCGCGCTAGAATATGCTATAATGATGTGCTTCATTTGAAGCGCATTTGGTTCTGTGATAAGAACATGCATTATTTGACTCACAATTAGTTTTACTATATGCATTTGACAATTGACAATACAATTTCTAAAAACGCTAACTACGAGATTCCATAAACTCACCTCATGTGAGGCACATTTCATCCACCACACTATGTCACCATTTCACATGACCAAAGAAATAACCTATGGTAAATCTTTTTAAGTTCTATTTTTTAGTACTATTTTTTGTATTATTTAGAAGAAAAAAAACTTTTTCTCAACCCTTAGCATAATTTACACACTTATTTTTTGTGTTTTTACTATTGAATTAGTGTACTCTAATTTGTATTGGTATGATATAGCATTATTGTTATCATCAATATCAATCAATATTAATGTATTAATATAGATTAGAAAAGAGTAAGGGCTACGAGAGCTACTTGGCGATGTGTCAATTAGGTACATTGAGTGTGTGTTTGGTTCAGCTTCTGAAACGTGAATCTGGGCCCAAAAAATGGATCTGAGCCCCAAACGTGAATCTTCTATGCTTTAAAGATGTTTGAGTACTTCAATCTGAAAATTGATTCAAGAACAAAACATGGATCCAACTGAAGCAAGCAAGAGTAGCTTCTACGTGGGGGGATCCGGATCTGAGCCTGTGAAATATTTTGGTCCATCTTACCCTTCCCACTCTTTATTATCAATACTGACCAGTGATCTATCTTCTGTATTTTGATGGTTTAGGACATAGCAGCGTGAGCGTGAGGGAGAAATTGAGAGATAAAATTGGTAATGTTAAATTACCACCGCTTGTTGGAGGCACGGGTGGGGTAGAAATTAGGAAGATAAAACCATGGGCTTATTTTTTTTAGAAAAGCACCATGGGCCTTTAGTGTTTGGGTAACTTTTTAGAAAAGCAAAACCACCGTTTTTTTTTTATAAAAACGGATTTTGGAAGAAAACAAATGTCAAATGGCTGAACTATTGAATTCCCTCCATGATGCTCAAAGTCGTCAGTTCTTCCCCATCTTGTCCGAAATACTGGAGGTGATGGATAGACCATGGTCCTTATCCCTGGATGGAGTCCGACGTGAATGCATAAAGCCAGCTGATTGGTTGGCTAAGTATGGAGCGGCTTCCCCTACATTCCTACAACAACGGTGTGCATTCTGGAGAATCCCCCTCCTGAGTTAGAGATCATCATCATGAGGGATCGTTTTGATGCTTTGTAGTTTGTCGTTAATTTTCCGATGTATCAAAAAAAAATGGAATACTATACTCTTGTACTAATTAAATTAAATTAAATTTTAGAAATCATACAAATCAAGTTATTTTCTTATTTTAATGTGTTATTTATTTTATGCATACTCTATTTTGATTATACCCATTTTGGTCATTACATACCTAAAAACAATTCTAATCAAATCATTCTAGTAAATGTATCCAAACATAAATCACGTCGCTCAAACTCACGTTTACAAATCCAATTCTGACCAGATCCAATTATGGCTAGATCCAATTCTGCTAACGCTGATCCAAACACACACTGATACAGTATATGATCAAACATTGTATAATATTAAATTTTGATTAAGCTTTATCATGTGAGACCTAATACTAACACGCTTAATACTATCAGATTATATATTGTACAATATACTAAACAGATTCTAAATTTGTTGCTAAACCACACAGGGACGGATGCAAGTAGAAGCTTATGAGGGCATGTGCCCTCACTTGATTTTGGAAAATATCATTAGAAAACAAATTGAGTAGTAAAAGTATGTGATTTTTTATGGGCTCTTTGGTAAAAAAAGACCCTCACTTGTGTTTTATATTGCTAAATATGTAGAAAAAGTATGTGGTTTTTTATGGACCATTTGGTAAAAAATACTCTCACTTGTGCCTTCTTTGGTAAAAATGTCACCACTTCTAATAGTATATGTTAATTTTTGTTGTTACTAATTTATATGTATACATTGCCCTTATTTGCCCTTATAACATCAAATTTTTAGATCCGTCACTGAAACCACACCTAGAACAAAGAAGAACAAGAAAATTGAGTTCAGACAGTCTTTTTATTTAATTCACAATGTTTTCATTACACAAGAGTATAATAAGTATAAATTTGTGGTGAAAAAATGCAATCACAATGCATGACACATTAGGCAACATAGTAGATTGGATTTGGGAGTTTAAATGCCCTTCCCGCACTAGGAATCCCCTCAAAACTGCTGTATTGGTCCCCAACAATGCCCCAAATGCGGTAACCATCATTCATTAATTGTTTTCTCACATCAGACTTGTACTTCTTCACTGATACCAATTCATTAGCTGGATCTCTGCACAGGAAAATTAGCTATAAAATTAGGCTGTGACGTGTGTTATGGAGTCAATTAATTTTAGAGAGAAATCTTCATCTAGTTTTGGAATTTGAGAATTGATTTTAAGAAAAGAGAGACTGGTCCAAATATGCTAGTAGTAGTGAAAGATAAAAAAAGGATAAAATGTACTTACCTGAAGATAATTCTAGCCCACCCATAATAACCAACCTTAACTAGGTTGTCAATTGTGGCTGATCTAAGATACTCCTTCCTTGCAGTAACCAAAATAATCTGAACACCTCTGGACTTAAGTTCATTGAAGAGCTTCAATGAGTGATCAAGAGCAGGTGCTTTACCTTTGCTCATCCATTCTTCCAAAGATGTCACATTCAATTTCTTTCCACTATTAACAAAACCATCATAATTTATAGGCTTAAATACTCTAAGGGTCCCTGAAATTGTGCCCCGTACGAAAATAAGTCCCTGAAAAATTTTTTTCCGATTCCAGATCCCTGAAATTGTTTTTTTAATCAGAATAAGTCCCTGCTCGTGGTTTAAGCCTATCTGGCATATTTTTTGCTGACTCAATATTTACACGTGGCTTTTTCTTTTATTTTTAAATACACATGGGATAAAAAAACTATTAAATTTAAATATAAAAAATTATTTACCTAATTAACCTAAATCTAATTAAACCCACTAATCATAAATCCCTAAATTCCCAAATCTAATATAATCAGAACTCAACCTAAGAGAAGGAAAGGAAAGTCGAAGAAGGAGAAAGAGAAGTAGAGGTAGAAGGTGAAGGAAGGGAGCTTCAGGTTTGAGAACCCCTAGCTTCTTCGCGACGGCGGCCGCCAATATGTGCGGTGGTGGCTCGGTGGTGCCACTGGCCCTTTGTCTCCTGTCTCAATCTCTTCTACTTCGCCTCTTTCGTGTTCTAGTTCGATTCTGGGTTTTTGGGGGTGGGGGTTGGTTCTAGATCGATTTCTGGGTCCTGATCTTTCTAGCTTCATAGAGTTGGGTTATCGCAGCTTTTTCTTCTCACTCTCATTGTGGGTTTTGTTACATTGTTGTTGCTGTTGGTGAAGGTTGTGGGTTGGCTGTGGGTTGATTTTCATGTTGTTGTTGGTGTTCATGTTGGTTGTGGATGAAGGGAGAGAGGGGGCTGGTGTTGTTGGATTGTTGGGTTTCTGGATTAGGGGAGATGCAGGGGGAGAGGGAGAAACTAGATTTCTGGGTTTTTGGGGGTGGGGGTTGGTTTTTGGGATTTTGGTGGTTGGGGGTGGGTTGCGATGAGGTTTTTGCAGTGGGGTTCAGGGTGGGGGTGGATGAATGATGAAGATGAAGAGGTTGAAGGTGATGAAGATGATGAAGATGAAAATTAATTCATGATGAAGATGAATAAGAATTACATAGTGAATAATAATTTGTTTTCTTCTGATTTATTTGTTTGGGATTAGGGATTAGGAATTAATTGATTTAGGGTTTAATTTTAAGATTTATTTGTTAATTATAATTGATTAACACATGTGTAACAAAAGAAAATTAAAAAATCCACATGGAAATGATGATTGTGCAAAATAAGAGCCACATAAGCACATAACATGGGTAGGGACTTATTCTGATTAAAAAAACAATTTCAGGGATCCGGAATCGGAAAAAAAGTTTTCAGGGACTTATTTTCGTACGGGGCACAATTTCAGGGACCTATAGAGTATTTAAGCCTAATTTATAATGGTCATTAATTAGTAACCACAAGTAGATCAAGGGAAAAAGATTAAGAACCATCAATCAGTAGTGAATCAAGACTTTCTATCTCTAAATAGTGTCTATATTTTGTTCCACCAATAAAATCTTGTCATGTCATTGAAAAAACATGGGAGAAACAATTACAAACTTGCATGGATGTTTTTAATTGAAATGTCAAAATTTTATTGATGACAAACATAGTTTCGAGAGAGAAGATTCCAATTCAAGCTATTAGCAATTACAACAGAATAATAACTTATCTGCATAAAATATATGAAAAGTGAATTTCTGAATTACCCATATAAATTTTTCTTGTAGTAAGGAACTATTGAAAGCAGAGTGTCATCAATGTCAAAATTCCAAGCATCTCTTCCATCTTTGTTCAAGTTGCATCTGGTGCTAAGGTAAACCAAGCCTTCATCAGTTGCTCTCTGTGAGTCCACTCTGTATTGTGTGGACTTGACATATTTCCCAATGTATTCAATGCATTCTTCAGGCACAACTTCAAAGTCTCTAATGTTGTGCAGCTCCACATTCATTCTCCAACTTTCACAATAGTTCTTCAAGCTGATCTTCAATCCATCTTTAGTTTGCAGCTTCAAAATGTTCCAATCTGCAACAGCTAAAGGAATCATTAGGCATGTGATAAGCAAGCAGCAGCAAAGTGCTTTCCCCATTTTCTCAAGACAAAAGGACAAGGTCCTAGATGTGCAAAATATAGGAAGTAATGTATCCAACTACTCCTTTGTTATGTGTGTAATGATTTGTTTGATAATGAATAATAATAAGATGAGTCACATGGGTTTGATAGAATGTTGTTGCCAGCCATAAACCTTGACCTGCACCGTAATCACATGCTGCCATTACTGGCAAAATAAATACTAAAACTTGTAAGAGAAATGTCAATTATAAGGGGGAGACGTGGCTATATCATCTAATTTGAAGGTCTCAAACTGTCTCACAAGTCACAAGACAAATTATTGAGAAGAGTAGAGATATATAAATGAGAATACAATCCTCATCTTATGATAGTGAATGTGAGGCATATGGATCACGTTTGGTGTTTACTGCTTAAGAGAACAGAAAAACACACTCTTTGAAAAGTTTTACACTAGGAAAAATATTCCTAATTTTGTAAAACTCAGAGGGATTTAGTCATTGGGACAAACCACAAGTGGTTTAGACATCACATTTTCACCTAAAATTTTAAGATATTAGATGTACGAATCTCTCACTTATAAACTGCTCAACATTGTTTTTTTTCTTCCAATATGGAATTTCAATAAACTTTATTTAATTATATCATCTGTAATAAAATTTACATTTTATCATTTTATACATGATTATATTTGTTTGAAAGGTAAAACAAGTTTTTCTCTTAAAAAACTTATCTTATTAGACTACAATTTGTATTTAATTATCTAATTTTTAGAGGATAGTGATCTTATTGTCTCCACTCTTATGCCTAATTTTCCTTAAGCTCTTTACTTATTTTTTTACATCAGAAAGTAAATTACATCCTCTAGAGATCGATCCCTGGATCCCTCCCTCCCCAAGTCATATGTCCCCAGTTTTTACCACTTGAGATATAATTCAAGGACTCATTACTTATATTTTGATGTGCTTAAGATTTTTAATTTCATTACTCGTAAGGTATTCCGAGTAATGATATTATAAATTATATAGCTTTGTTGTGAGCCCTAGGGTGGGCCTGTTTGGAGTCACTGTTGGAGTTTTTTTCTTCCTTTTGGTGGTTTATCTTTTGTGTTGGGTTAGTTTATGTCGTTTTGTTGGTATAATCTTCACTTTTGTTTCTTCCTTAAGAGTTCATTCTTCAAGGGGTTTTTTCACTTCTTTGTGGATGATATTGTCTTTTAATTTAAAAAATAATAATAATAAGAGCACAAATTCAAATCATGTAGTTTTTTTTTATAGACAAATGTTAATCGTTAGTAATGTTAGTAATTTAGACCCTCTTAGGGTTCGAACCATGAATTCTTCACCCTTTATCCCACCCTTATGTCTCCTAACTCTTACCACTTGAGCTAACATATCCATCCTCTTCTCAAGGTATAAGAAGATGTTAATTTTCATTTGATAACCTTACAACCTAGTGAAGGAAAAAAAATACATCATTTTATAGTTCGTCTTTGACTCTTTGTACATTGTCTCATCAAAAACCTACCAAGAAAAACTCAATGGAAAAAAACATGGTTAAAGAAAAATGAGTACAATACATTTTAATTGAGATCTATGAGCCGACGAACTCTGATATTCCGCACAGGTTTTTCAAATGTTGTAGTTAGAAGAGTCTTCGTAAATAAGTCTATCAAATTATCACTTGAACGGATTTGTTGGATGTCTATGTCACCACTCTTTTGAAGATCATGAGTGAAGAAAAGTTTTGAGTGATATGTGATTTGTTCTATCTCCTTTAATGTATCATTCTTTAGTTTGAGCAATGCATACAGTATTATCTTCATATATAGTTGTTGGTGGCATTCTCACTTGGAGCTGAGCAGTCAAGGTTGATGTTATTCCCAGGCAAACAAATAATGGAGGTGCAATTTATTTTTTCGATTCCGAGGTATAAAAAATCAGCTTTGCTAACTGCTAATTTTAATTTTAATTTTTTTTGTCACTTCCTCTTTCATTTTCATTTTCATTTTTTTTATTCTAATCTTGTCCAGTCACGTGATACCCAAATTGACATTGCAGTGCCGTTGTTCTTTCTCACCAAAACCCTACTTGAACCCTAATTGCTTCTTAATTCTTCCTATAAGTATTCCTAAATTCCAAACCCTAATTGCATTCGGCGTCACCCTCACCCTCACCCTCACCCTCACCCTGCGTGCAGCAGAAGATGTCGAAGCGAGGTCACAATTCCTCTATATCCTCACCCTTTTTTGCTATTGCATTTATCCATTTTTGTTTACAGAGAAATGACGATGCTTTTGTGTTGTGTTTCAGGTCCTGGTGGTTCAGCTGGTAACAAGTTCAGGATGTCACTGGGTTTACCAGTGATGAATTGTGCTGACAACACAGACATGTGCTAAGAATCTTTAACAGGTTGCCTTCTGCTTGTGTTTGTGACATGGTTAATGGGGAAGCCTGATCTTAGGAAGAAGGTTTTGCCTGCTGTTGTTGTCAGAAGAAAGGATGGGGTCTTCATGTACTTTGAAGGTTAATTTTGCTCTATACCATGATCATGATGTGCTTTCACTTTATATTCTATCAATTGAAATATGTGGTATTGTGGTAATGCATCTATTGACAAGGGAACATGATATTTAATATTTAGGGAGTTCTTAGAGTCTGATTGGATACCCGTTAGAAAGTATTATCCAAACAGCTCTAGTGTGTTTGATTTTCTGTTTGCATGGGTTTCAATGCGTGCAAACAGAAAATTGTGTCTCTTATAGCTTCTGGGTAGCTGAGTCTTGTCTCATCTTGTCTTTTGTCTGAATTGGGATGCATGTAAAAAGATTGAATGATTAGCTGGTTAAGCAGTGTCATGATCTGCGCGCCTCCCATTATTCATTGGGGTGGAGTGCGTAATGATTTGATACTGGTTTATGTAACCAGTTATATCGATGGATCTCATCGAATATATCGGGTTAGATCTCTAATGGGATCTTACTTTTCGCATTTCGATACATTCTCTTGCATCCTGATCTTCTTTTTTTATTATCATATTCAGTTGATTGTGTTTTAATTTTTATTTCATATTAAATTTTATACTTTCCAATTTCTATGATGTTGCTGGTAATGTAGTGTGGAGATTTTATTTATTATGGTTTCTCTGCACCTCCCATGACCAGCCACATTACCCTAACCTTACCCCTACCGGGTGGTTTCCTTTTTGGATATCATCCCTGTCAAGGTTGGAACATTTTGTTTTTCCTTCCATGTCTTGATTTTGTTTCTGACGATTCAAAATTGTTTTGGAAAATGGATTGCCTCAATGTTATACAATTTTAAGGAATGGTTTGGAACTTTTGTATGGTGCCTTTTTTGTCATTTTCATATAAAATAGCTTTGATATAAAATAAATTTTGGTTCTGTTAGATAGCTACAGACTCCAGACATTAGTCAGGTATCCTCCTCAACATAATACGGTTGATACTGTTACAAGTCTGGAAAATCAATGAGTTCATCGTTACAGATGTGATGGCTTTTTTCATGCTCACATTTGCTCCATTTGAGCTCGACATCTAAGTCGGGAATTCTATTTACTTGTGGATGCTGTTTTTATACAACACTAATTTGCAACATTTTGGTTGTCCTTCTGAGTTGTTTTTGTTTGTGGCAGTTCAAGTTAATTTTGTAAAATGGATTGTCTGCAGCGATAATGGTTTGTAACTATCAATAAATATAAAATAGTTTTGATTTTGTGCCTTTATTATTTTCCCACTTCATTTAAATGTTTTAAGATTTTGGTTCTCTATAGATAGTTACTGCCTCCAGACATTAGTCAAGTATCCTCCTCAACATTCAATGGTTGATACAGTTACGAGTCTGGAAAATTGATGAGTCCATCGTTACAGATGTGGTTTTTTCTGTGCTCACATCTGCTCCATTTGGACTCTACATGTATATGTCCTGAATTCTATTATGTGTGTGTTGTATCATACAAAACTAGTTTGGTAGAATTTTGTTAATTTGCAATTTTTTTGTAACGATAGAAATGCTTCAAGTTTTGAAATCATATATGGTTAATTCAAACTCGATCCATGCCATAAACTGCTTTTTTTTTAATCATTACTGTCTCCGGACGTTAGTCAGGTGCCCTTTTCAAAATACTATGGTTGATACAGTTATGGCTCTGGAAAATTAATCGTGTCCATTGTTGCATATGTGATGGTTTAAGTGCTTACATCTGCTCCATTGGAGCTCCACAAATATATGGCATTTCCCCTTCAGTTTTTTATGTGCAACAAGCCAACAATGCAATTGTATGGAAGGATTCTGTCAATCTGCTATATCTCTCTGTGAAAATAAACGTTTGTGTTTAGCCCTAGCTTTAGATGATTCTGATTCTGCAAATCGTTGGAATTTGAATTTTCTTGTCTCTTATAAGAGAATGATGCCCAGAGCAGTTTATTCCTTTGCAATGCTTCTGCTATAGCTGATCCTTTGTTTCTCAACTTTTTCATAGTTTGGCTATCGTAGTCTTTAAGCAAAGATTCCTACTAAGCCATTGTTATTTAGTTGATTCAAGTTGATATCCTTTGCAGATAATGCTGGTGTTATTGTAAACCCAAAGGGAGAAATGAAAGGTTAGAAATGCATATATTGAAGTGTTGATATTTTACATTTGACATATAGGATTTTACTATGCCATTGTTATTTTACATTTTAAATGTGCATCCTTTTGAAATCTGAAATGTTATTTGCATATGGTTTTGTTTAGGTTCTGCCATTACGGGGCCTATCGGAAAGGAGTGTGCTGATCTGTGGCCTAGAATTGCAAGTGCTGTCAATGCCATCGTTTGAGAGTCATCAATCTAATTACAACTTGTTCACCAGTCACCACTTAAATCTATTTTTATAGGAAAACGAGTTAACCATTGAATTTATTTATTCTTTTTGGGATGTGATGTGTAGATGTGTTTTTCATAAGAACTATATAACTTAGTATGTGTATTAGTTTAAGCTTCTTACAGAAAACAATTCATTGGTATATCATGAATTTTATAAATGATGCTGCAACTCGCAGATTTTTTGGTATCGTGGTGCATTGGCCGTAGAATAGTTCTTTCCAGCTCCATGGGTTATTTTGTTACCAATATCCGATGCTTGTTAATATAGGGACTGATTAGTAGTTTTGATGGTGGTCATCAAGCAATTTTGACCTTTCAAGAATGGTTCCACTTAAAAGCTTCATTTAGAAGGGGGATTTTTGATTTATGGTAAAAGTTAGGGGACATATAAGTTGTAGGGAGGAAGTTTAGAGATTAATTCTTGGAGGGTGAGCAATTTTGACCTTTCAAGAATGGTTCCACTTAAAAGCTTCATTTAGAAGGGGGACTTTTGATTGGTGGTAACCGGTAAGAGTTAGGAGACATATAGGTTGTATGGAGGAAGTTTAGAGATTAATTCCTGAAGGTGCAATTTATTTTTTCAATGTACAAAAAAAAACACATTGCTGAGTGTATTAAAAATAAAAATTTAATGGATATGCACTGTCAGTGTAAAATAGTTTTACATTGACATCCAATTGAATTCCGCAAAGTAAGCTAATATGTTTCTATTTTAATTGAAATTAAAAATGAATGTAACTCTCTCTCCTACGTGGCAAACATTGATTGAATGTCAGTGTAAAATAGTTTTACAGTGACAGTGTATATTCATTAAACTCTAAAAATAATAGTATTCAAGAAGATATAATTTATTTTGATATTGTGCTTTTGAATTTTGATTGATTTCCTCCAAAACTTGTGTCTATTATTCAATTCATAAAGATAACAATTTTATTGATTGAAATCAGGGTATTACATGGTAGCCGCACGAGAATCTCTTGCTTGCCTATTGTAACAATTATGACCTCACTAATTAGTAGCTAGGCTTCAACCCTAACTTGACGAGGAAGGGTTTTGGGTGGAGTAAACTATTAATCGGAAAACACTTAAATGTTCAAATGTCGTTCACGTTAGTCTTTGACCTCATTTTCCAAGTGAGTCTTTACAGAAGTGTCTATGTATGTTAAGTGTCATGTGGAATCTCAGTTGTTGATCTTACGTGACCTAAGTTCCTCGATGAATGTGTTTCTTTCCTCCATTAATTCACTCAAAGTTTATTTGAAATGATAAAAAAGAGTAAATCATTAATTTGGTCCCACTTTATCCCTCATTCTCCCCCTTCCCACCACCCCATCCTCTCACCTCTCTTTCCCACCGTTCATCCCACCTCCCTTCCACCATCTTTCCATTTTCCTCCCCCGCCCCCACTCATCCCCTTACCATGGTTTACTTATTGTTATAGTTTCAAATAGTCTTACAGTCTATTTGGTATATTGTATAGTATAAGGTCTGATAGTATAAGACTTAATTATATCATGTCTGATAACAAATTAATACTATATAGCATTAGTTCACACACTGTATAACTTATCATTTTTTAAAATTAATATAAACATATATTTCGTGAAATATTAAATAATGATAGAGATTACAAAAATGAGGATGATGTTAGTGGGTGGTAAAGGTGGCAGTGGCGGCCGAGGTGGCTGAGACAATGGCGGTGACAGTGATGGAGAGGGGTGGTGGCTATAGAGGTGACAGTGGTGATGCTGAGTGGTGGCGACGGTGGAGGGAGGTGGTTGTGGTGGGTGATGCAGGTAGTGGTGGTGGCGATGATGATGTCAGTGGAGGTGGTGGTGGTAGTGGTAGTGGTAGTGGTGGTGGATGGTGTTGGTGGAGAGTATTGTGGTGGTGGTAGCATTGTATGTCGGTGGTGGTGGTTCAGGCGGTGGTGTTGGAAGGTGATAGTGGTGATGATGACGGTGGTGGTGGCCATGGTTGTGGTGGTGGCAATGAAGGGAAGTGGTTGTGGTGGGTCATGGCAATATGTAGTGGTAGTCGCGATGACGAAAGCAGTTTAGGGTGGTGTAGGCGGCGATGGCAGTGATTGTGATGTTGGAAGGTGATGGTGATGATGGTGGATGGTGGCGGCAATGACAGTGGTGGCAGTGGTGGAGGCGGTGACGGTGATGGCAGAAAGGGTGGTGGCAGTGGTGGAGGGCGATGGTGGAGGGTGGTAGTAAATTAAATATTTTCATGTAGCTCATGCATCACACTCTTATCATGCCTTATCCATCATATATAGAGTGGTTGAAATACTCTCAATTTTTGGAGGCAATTAATTGCCATTGGAGGATTGGATTGCTTCAAAGTCATCAATTTTTATTTATCCATTTTCGTCTTAGGAACCACTATTGATGAACATAGTCCCTTTCTCGAGTAATCGCTTGATTAGAGAATCATTACATTGACTTTCTCAACCGACCATATGGCTACTTGGTCCTTAATTTTTTTGTAAGCCAACAAAAAGAATATACGTTTTTACCTTATTTTCCATAAATATATCTAATATCCTTCCGCAATTTTATATGTTGAAAGTTTATTTGTAGTATAAAAATTTGGCATCGAAAAAATATAATTAAACTTATTTTTATAGAATTGTTTCCTCTTGTGATTTTCAACCGATTTTTTTTTAAAAGTCCGCAGCAGAATTTTCAATAGGTAAAAATTTCAAATGTTTTAACAGAAAATTAGTTAAAATATTGATGACTGACTTTTACATTTACCAAAATTTTCATAAAAAAATATATTATTAGTTGACTAACAACTAATTTGAAAGAATACAATTAAGAAGAGATACTTTCTATCCTTTTCTGCTAAAACACATCCTCTATCTTCTTCGGATCAAAATTCCTTAAAAGCAGTTAGAATTGAAATATGGGAAATCAAGACACTTTGTTTATGCTTATTCTGCATGCTTAATATCTTGGGCCAAAATCACAGCTTGATTTAAAAGCTGTATAAGATGCACACACAAAATATAGCTGTATTAAATTAAGATAGAATGATAGATACTATGCCAAAACCTAAATTACTTACAGAAAACGTATTGATTAATCTACGTACGTACGTATATTGATTAACTCGATCTATAAAGTGTGGAATAGCTTACTATAAGTTCAACATATAGCTTGGGAGGTTCATGATGAAGCAAACTTTTTCTATCATTGAAAAGTTCTTAAGTAGAAGAAAAAGAATGGAACACAAGGTGGGTTTGTCTAATTCTAAAAAAATATCTCTTGATTAATCACGCACTAAAATTTCAACTAGGTGTTTATCAGTTTGGTTCGATCCGATGAACCCAATAATAATCTAAATGAACCTAACCAATATAATTAGTTCAGATTTATTTAGTTAATCTTTACCTTAAACCTGAACCAAACGATTTATAATTGGTTCAATTCTTGGATTTATTTATTTTTAAACTGAACCAATCCGATCATCCAACTAGATTTGTTTTCTCCATGTTTGATGTTTATATTTAAACATTTCAAATTTTATTATTTATAACTCTTTTCCATTTTTATCCCTATTTTTGTACAACTTTGTCTTCTTTGTTTTCAAGTGTCTTAAGTTATATATTCTCCAATTTTAGATAAAAAGGTTATAATTATATAAAAGAATAAAGTATAATTAAAAATGAAATCAATATTTATAATTAATTTGACAAACAAGTTACTCTAAAATCCAAATTTTATGCATAAAAGATGATTTAATATGTAGATGAAAATTTGAAAATTAATGATTACATTTTTATATACAAACCCAATGACCAGGCTCAGAACCAACCAACTCGATTTTAATCTGATCAGTTTGATTCGGATTTGCTGAAACTTTTTTACAGGCCCAACCAAACCAAACCAATTAAATTTAATCGGTTTATTTGACTCGAAATTCGAACCAATCTAGCTAATGAACACCACTAATTTCTAGGAAAAATGCTTGCAACCTTAATTAGTTTTGTTTATAAGAATAAAAGATAAAAAAATATTAAATTAGTTGAATGTACCAGGAGATGTATCTTATGAGAATGATCATTTTATATGAGAAAATATGATTAAAGAGAAAATATGGGTACATCATACATGAACGGTCAAAATTAAAAAAATTAATAGTCATGTGATAGTCACATAACCACTTAAAAATATTGTACCAAAAAAAAAACACTTAAAAATATCATGTAATATTTTTAAAAAATCACATAAGAGTTTAATTTTGATGCACCGACGGTGTAAAGTTTTTTTACACCGTCAACCAATCAGATTTCAAGGATGTGTCATGTCAATTAATGAAATTGAATAAAAAGAGAGATTTTCTCACATCCTTGAAATTTGATTGGTTGACGGTGTAAAAAAACTTTGCACTGTCGGTGCATCAAACTTTTTCTCATATTTTAATGGTAACCATTCATGATTAGATCTAAACATTATAATTTAGTTATATGTACTCGATAATTCTTATAAGATAACCTGAAAGCATAACTATTAACAATAATCTCACGCAGTTACCTCACCAGTAATATCTCCCACGGTGAAAAGGAATATTGAGATTCCATTTTATATGCCTTTCAAAAATGGATTAACAGGAATTATAACACGTCATAGAATTAATAAAATGTTGTTTGGCAAAATATGGTAAAAGTCTGTATAACATAATTAAGAATTATAAGAATTTTTTGTCGAGTATCTAAACTAACTACAACATGTATAGGTACCCCCGAAAAAACATACTAAAGCCATTCAAAAAAAAAAATCAAGAAATACATATTTAGTAAATTTAAAAATTATAAAAAAGAAAAATGTAATAGAACAAGTGGTATATGTTTAATTTCTCTTTGAGCACAATTCCATGTTCGAGTTGTGTATGGATATATAAAACTTCCATTGAAAGACTTAACTACGGGTGTTCGTATCCGGATTGGTTCCTTAACTAGTGGATCAACTATTTTGTGCAAAGAAGGGCAAGGAAGATCAAATCCATGCCTTTAGGTTGGGAGGTGACAGAGGATTTGTTTTACTGGCGTTGGAGTCGCAACGGTGCTTTCTCCGTTAAGTCCATGTACGAGCATCTTCAAGAAATTAGGATCTCCAGCTTTCGGCCAATAGCCCTTTGGCCACACTGTTTCCTTGGAATTGATTTGGTTGCTTCTACGCCCGATGAAAGTCAAGCATTTTGCGTACCGGTTGGTGACACGAACGTTGCCATGTCGTGCAAACCTTGCGAAACGAGGTGCACAGGTGCAAAGGGAATGTTTACTGTGTTAGCAGCAGGTGGACGAATCCCGGGACCATCTCTTCTTTCTTATGCTTTGGTTTTTTGTACTTCCCCCTTAACCTTGAGAAAGGAAACTTTACGTTTGTTTCAATCGTTTCCTTGTAATTCAATTAAGAATTAGGATGAGCTCTCAAGTCAGTTTATCCATCATTTTACCACTAGCAAGGGGTTGCCGAAGACATGCCACACCTTGAGGGAATTGAAGAAACTTTAGAGGGCGATATGAAAATTATTCTCTACTGAATATGACTCCATAAAAAAATTACAAAGAGGCCATGAATAATACCTCCTCCACTCAAAAATTTACAAAGCGAAGCCTTATAGCCGAATGAATAAGCTTGTTGTTACTTTATGTGAAAATGTCTATGAAGGAGTCCTAGACGACCATGATGACCTAATGATAATCTCAGCAACAATCTCGAATGCAAGAGTACGACGAGTGTTTGTTGATCCAGGTAGTTCAACGAATGTTATGCTCTATGAATGATTTAAGGCTCTAGAATTACTATATGATGATTGGATCGCATATGAAACAGATTTAGTCGAATTAATTGGAGACAATTCCCCCCTGAAAGGTTATATCTAGACAAGATACGCTCAGAAAAGAGAAGCTTTGGAAAATAGTTAAAATTTGCTTAGAATATCCAACTAGGTAGACCATCCTTAAATGAGTTTGAAGCAATAATTTGTACTCATCATTTATCAATGAAATTCGTGAATAAGAATATAGTAGTGGTTACTATTAGAGAAAATCAAGAGGAAGCTAGAAGCTTAGAAACTTTTGTAATATGATCTAAAGTTTGGTTAGACGAGATGTGACAAGAAAGAAGGTCTGGGCGGACTCAAAAAGGAAGAAAGAATAATTGAGCGATCGAGCATGTCCTCGTTAGCACCTATTAGGGATCATAGATGGTCCCTAAGAGACATGTCAATTTTATTTTCTAATAGCATTTGAATTCTCTACCCTTAATGTCTTACAAGTCTTTAGAAATTTCAATAAAGCTTATGAGAAATTTCATAGATTCCTCTTGTCATTTTTCTATGATTGTAATAATTGATCTCAAAATAAATTACAAGGACTAGGCTTAAGCTTTGTCTAGATCAATCAGTAAAGAATTGAGTTCAGTCACAAAGACTTGCCTTTAACATAGTCACGATGACTATTCAAAGAAGATGAGATGATAAGTCTCAGACCATTCCGTAACGACTTGGTATGAACCTGACCTACATTTGTCATATATAAAGACTTCAGCAAGGCTTGATGCCTCGGGTGTGTCTTTTATCATGCCTATAAGTACTTTTGAACATCTATTGTATATGCATTACTCATTTCACTAACTTCCGATTCTTTTATGACTTTGAGCTTCTATTTATATGCTCTCATACTAAATTGAGCGTTGGTGCCTTTACAAGTACCTCCTCTTGTTAAGCCAACATCACGCCACCATGTCGGAAGGCCCATCCAGAACCTGCAACACGACAGAAGATCATGAGCAAAAATTAGCTCACATTTTGGAAGAACAACTTTCATTTACTTATTTAGTTATTAAAATTCTTCCATCAATAATTAAGATGAGATACTCACTAGGATAACTCAAGTGGTAAAAGCTCGATGATATAATGCACAAAATTCTTAGTAGTTCATTCATGATATGAGGGACGAGCACTGAGTGATGTTGATTTATGGTCAAGAACCTTGGCACATATGCGACTATTTAAGTAATTGGTTGTAGGTGCATAAGTACATGGTCTAATACCTCTGGTCCTTTCAGTGCCTGGAATTTATATGAATGGAGCCAGGAATCCCAATTAATACTGAGAAAGCATGAACACAATCCTGAGAATCCCAATCACTATTGTGAGGAATTTCCACTGAGCAAGGGAACCACCTCATGCTCCAAAACTTTATGCCAAAAAGGGCAATTTGGAAGCACTCTAGAAGGAATTTACGTGGATAAATTAAGTGGGGCAGAAATGACTCTTATATACCAAGTGGGATCGAGCTAGCACTTGACATGAATAGCACAAGCAGTGTCACGAGTTATTGTAACTTGTTTAGTTAGACAAATGCACAATGCAAACTTCAAAGCTAGTGTACGTGTCTCAAGAACATGGGCTCCTAAGGTGAGATGAAAATCGAATTTATAAGGATCGATATTGTTGATGCCAAAGCAACCAACCTACGAGATAGGCTTTGTTTTTCACATGCTTGGTGCTTCATTGGTTGGCTTGTCCTCTTTACCAACCTAAAGGTTCAAAGAACACTTGTTGGAGAGAAGACCACGTCATAGATTTGAATTAACTCGAGCATTTTAAGTTATGTAATGTATCTCATCTTGAACCATTCACATATTAAGTTGTAATAATTAAATAATTTGCAATATTGATTCAGAATATTAGCTCTCTAATTTTTTTAATGCGTGAATGTAAGATTTTCAGACACCTAAGAATCTAAATCGGACATGATTTATGTGCACCCTTTTCTTTAGTCCAAGTTTTCCTTTGTAACTAAAATCTTCTTAAATATAATTGATGTAGAATTAAAAGGTTGTGCTTAGGGGTGGAAATAGGCCGAGCCGAACCAAACTTTGCGTGGCCTAAGCCTGGCCTGCATTCTCTTGTCGTGGCCCAAGCCTGGCCTGTGGCCTATCAAGAGGCCAAATTTTATGGCTTGACCTGGTCTTTTCTAAGGCCTGGCCTGGCTTACAAGCCTACTTAAAAGTTTATTTAACAGACAATTTTATCAAAAGAAGGTCATTAGGCTGGCGGGCTAATAAGCCTTTTATATATCATTGCACTTTCTTTTCAAATAAAAAAACTTGTATCATTGCATTTCAAAAACTAAACCTGTATCATTGCATTTCAAAAACCAAACCTGTATCATTACATTTTAAAACAAACACATATAAAAATAATATATAAGTAGGCCGGCCTATCAGGCCAAATAGACTTTTTAAATTGTTTGGGCCTAACCTTTTTAGTTTAACAAGCCTTTTAAAAAGCCTAAGTCTGGCCTTTATAATAAACGAGCCAGGCCGGGCCGAACCGCAGACGAGTCGAGCCATAGGCCCCTGACGAGCCGTCTGACCTATTTCCACCCCTAGACTACTACTTGTGCTGGTGTAAAATTTGTTACACAGAACTTTAATTGATTTCAGCAAAATTAAAAAAAATTAATTAAAACTAAAAATAAATGTAGTTGTTCATATATATATATATGTGTGTGTGTGTGACATAGTGTGAAAAGATTTTATTGTAAAATAATTTTACACTAATAGTGCAATGACGTATATTTATTAAACTCATTTATAATATCATTTTGCATGTTTGTTTGGTCACTCAATTATTAAAATATGAAAATTTAAATAATTATGGCATCTATATTAAAAATATTTATAAATTATTTGACAACATATTAATATTAAAGGTATATGTTATTTTTCTATTGTAACAAAAAAAGGTATAAAAAAATTATATACCTCTTATTTAAGAATAAATTTTATGCACCCACTATGTAAAATATTTGTTAATCAATTAGATATATCATTAAAATATGACAAAATCTATTTTTTATTTTTATTGAATTAGTTGATGTGACACATTCATAAATTTGATGGATTGTTAGTGTAAAATACTTTACGATCATATTAAAATCTGATTATAATTTTATATATGTTTCACCAATTTAAAATCCCGTATATCAAACATATTCTACATGTTGGTTTTGTGCCTGCCAAGATATTGTCTAGATCTCGAATTGGAATAAATTAAGATAAGGATGTCACAAAAATAAAAGTGATAAGGATAAGTGTAGTGTAGAAGTGTATTTGATTGAATTTTTTTTTATACATCGGAAAATTTGGAAAATTGACGAAAATAAAGAAACTAATCAATCTAGAGGGAGTCCTTTAACAGAAGCACTTCTAACTCTGGATTAGGCAACTGTTGAGCCAAGATCTCTAACGCTACAATTATCGACACCGGTGTTAGGAGGATGACTCCCCGACAAGAAGAACCATGATGAAGCTTGAGGCCCGTCAGGTAACACTCTCCCAAAGTCAAGGAAGTAAAGGAAAATTCGACAAATCGATAAACTCGACGAAGGAAGCAGTTACCAAGTGGTGAGCAATTATCAGCACGTGTGCATACCCACGATGCCACAAATGGCGGCGGTTACCCACGACTCAAGGCCACCCACGTCGCAAACAAACCAATTAAGGTCACGTGCGCAAAGCTACCGGCTAAACGTGGGGTAAGGCGCTAAAATCCAAACCCACGAAGCCATCATGCGTTGAAGAAAAACCGACAAGAACGTGGAGGAAAAAACAACACTATAAATAGGAGAAGCAGCAGCAGAAAAAAAGGGGGTTCCCAACTCAAACTCTGAAAAATTCACCAGAAAGCTCTAATGTCCGCATCAATGAGACTCAAGGAGCAAGACGTGATGATGGAGGAGTACGTTGCAGAACCGGCATTTTAGTTTTCTTGCATTAAGCTTGTCAATTTCCAGTTCCTTTGTGTAGTTTCTTGTCGAATTCTACGTTTCTCGTAGTTTTCATGTTACTTTGATTTGTTTGACTTCTTTGTAATTGACCCGCGTTTAATGAAATCCAGTTTCACCTGAATTGTTTGTTGTTGTCGAAAAACACTCACTCACACACAACACTTTGGCAAAGCGTTTTCTCAAAAGGACCCTGAATCTAAACTTCCTTTAGTCGAACTAAGAGGATATTTGTTTACCAAAAATCAGTGTAAACAAATTGGCACGCCCAATGGGACCGTTTTTGTGAAAACTAAGTTTTACAGAAGCGTTTTGTGTGTTTGGTTTATTGCATGATATCTGGTATTTGTTACTTGTCTTGATTGTGGTTTACGTTTTATATGCACCTGAGAAGTGGTAAGACTGTAAGTATGGCAAGCAATCGAGGAAGAACCTCCCCCCAAGGGTCTAACGTGGGCAATCAGGGCAGCCCCGGGGGAAGTAGCGGTAACAATAATGAAGAAGTGTCTACTGGGATGGGACCTGGCACCACTATGCCAACCAAGAACGTGGCAATTTCTGCAGTTGCAGACATGCCTGTATCTACATCAGTGCAGGCACAAATTGTTCCAACTATTACAAGAGGAGACATGCCTTATGGTATGCCTACATCTGTGATGCAAGACATACAAGGCACATATTCGACGTTCCCTAAAAGTGTTCCTCCATTCAGCATACCCCCCTTTGGGGCAAATGGAACAATGCTAAATTTAGGGAGTCGAGTTAGCCCTCCTAGCCCTATCCCTGAGTCCAGTTCACAAATTTATTTGTCTACAGGTATGAACACTGGTTCACTTCAAGCCATTAGGCATCAAGTAGATGATAGTAACCATGAAATGGTTAACATGCTATCTCGTCAGATAGGTGAACTAATTAATCCTGTGCTCCAAAATAATAATGCCAATAATCAGCATTTGGCACGTCAGATGGATCGTTTGGCTACAGCCCTGGGGGCATCAGTCGAATTCAACCAGCACCAGGGGTTAACCAAGTCCCATTTCCTAACCATGTCCCTGACCCTGTGCGCTATCAGGCGCCACCACACCAAGATATGGGGGCAAACCCTTTGTTTAGGGGAAACGAGGCAGTGCAGCCACCATTGCAAAATGTGTATATGGTGATCAGGGAAGAACACGCTGATGGCGTACTAGAAAGAATTCGACACCAGAACGCTGGGGGGCAACAAAATGTTGCTGCTGTAGTGGAACAATTGTTGAACTAGCATGGCTTCAACGTAGGTTTCGCGAATAGGCCCCATTTTGTGTCGGCCTTTACAGAAGAAGTTCTCGAATCAGAACTTCCTCGAGGCTGGAAGGTCCCCAAATTCACTAAGTTCTCTGGGGATTCAGGAGAGTCCACTGTAGAACACATAGCCAGGTACCAGATCGAAGCAGGGGATTTAGCCATCAATGAAAATTTAAAGATGAAGTACTTCCCGAGTTCTTTAACTAAGAACGCATTTACCTGGTTCACCACCCTCGCCCCTAGGCCAGTCTATACGTGGGCCCAATTGGAAAGAATTTTCCATGAACAATTCTTTAGGGGAGAGTGCAAGGTGAGTTTGAAAGATTTGGCTAGTGTCAAAAGAGAGCCAGCAGAGTCCATTGATGATTATCTAAACAGGTTTAGGATGCTTAAATCTCGATGTTTCACTCATGTCCCTGAACACGAGTTAGTTGTTTTAGCCGCTGGTGGTCTAGAGTATTCCATTAGAAAGAAAATTGATACTCAGTATATTCGAGATATGTCCCTACTCGCAGACAGGGTGAGACATATCGAATTACTAAAGGCTGAAAAGTCTGAAGAAAGGGCCAAGACTACTAAGTGGCCAAAGAAGGAAAAAGTAGCGTACATAGACACTGACCCAGTGTGTCAAAGTCCATGTGTTTATCAAGAAGTCCCTACAGACGTCGACATAAATGATGTCAATCTGGCCGAACTCCAGCCAGGCGATCCTTATGTTTGTAAAGCATTAAAACCATATGAAAACAAACTCGGGGAAGAAAGCCCCAAGAACACAATTCCTGCAGTAAAAACTTATACTTTTGATGTGACCAAATGTGATGCAATTTATGATATACTTGTGTCTGATGGTTTGCTTGTGGTCCCTAAAGACCAAAAGCTTCCTTCTCCTGAACAAAGGAAAGGGAAGAAATACTGCAAGTATCACAACTTTTTTGGTCATTGGACCTCACAGTGTGTTCGTTTCAGGGATCTTGTGCAAGGGGCATTGGATTCAGGAAGACTCAAGTATGATGAAAAAGCCAAAGGCCAAATGAAGATTGACTCTGATCCGTTGCAGGTAGTTGAGGCTAACTATGTAGAACCTTTCTACATTGTCATGGTCGACATTTCTGAAAAGCTAGATCTGGGCTTGACACTTGGAGAGGCAAAGGAGGAAAACATTGCTGTCGAAGAGCCAGAGGTCGAGAAAGAGGTGAGCTTAGAGGAGGTTTACCCCAAGGCCGGAGAAACTCTTGTTGAGTTTCTGTCCCGGAGCAAAGATGGCGAGAAAGAAGTCATGTTGTGCCCTTGATGCAGCGCCGTTTTCGACAAGTCTGCAGCCAAAGCCTACCAAGATTCTGAAATGAAAAGGCATTATCAGAACAAAGTGCCTGTGTCTAGGAGGTTGAAATACCCCCATGAGGAGTGGGTTGAAAGAGGCCAGAAGTCGAGGAATAAAGACAAGACTTACGTCCCTGATGCTGGGTTGCCAAAAAACCAATGGTTCATACCAGCACCCCCAAGGCCAAAACAACACCAGAAGTGGCAGAAAATCGACCTAGGCCAGGGATCTTCTTACATCAACAATTCCCGTGTGTCGCGAAGCTACTCCTATGGCTCTGGGAACTACTGTACTCCTGAACAAATGACCAGAACTCAGTTCAGACGCTTCCTGAGGAAAAGGAAAGCAGAAAGGGAAAGAGGTGGCAAGTTCCGTTCACTTTGGGACATAAAGCCAGAAGACAACCCTCGCAATGAACCTAGCGTGGCGTCGATCATCAATCAGCTCGACCACGCCATTAAACAAGGAACAGCTGTGCCACCAAACCCGGCCAAGGAAAAGGGGAAAGAGGCTGTTGAAGATGAGGATGAATACATGCTCGAAGATTTCGACGACAGTGATGGAGAAGACCTCAATATCATCTGCATAATGTCTATCTTACTTGCTGAATTCGACAGAATCTCAGAGGTTACAGAAAGTGAAGAAGATTACTATGTCGAGGAAGAACCAGATGACAACCCTTTGTGTTATTATGTGATGCAGAGAGGATCTGTCGAGGATGAGAGAGCTATTTTCCAGAGGCCAACTGAGCAGATGAAGAGCCATTTGAAACCATTATTTGTTTGGGCCAAAGTCGAGGAGAAAGGAGTTAATAAAGTCCTTGTCGACGGGGGAGCTGCAATCAACCTGATGCCTGGGTTTATGCTCAAAAAGTTGGGTAAAACTGAAGCAGATCTAATCCCACATGATATGGTACTTTCTGATTATGAAGGAAAGACAGGTTCTTCCCTGGGGGCAATCATGCTGAACATAACAGTAGGAACGGTGGCCCGCTCCACACTGTTCATTGTGGTCCCTTCAAAGGCTAATTACAATTTGCTGCTGGGAAGAGAATGGATTCATGGCGTGGGGGCAGTACCCTCGACTTTGCACCAACGTAGATCCATTTGGAAATCTGATGGGGTCGTCGAAAATGTACAAGCAGATCAAAGCTACTACTTAGCAGAGACAGGTTACGTTGGTAAGAAGAATTTCGAGAAGAGCCTAGCCACCATAGCTCCTTTGGACACAGTGGCTAATCAATATTTCAACCCATACTCAGAGTACTCAGTGACATTGGATCCCATCCGGGGGCTAAACCTCAATGAAGCATGCAAACCTGATGCCATGAGTGGATGACACAACGATGAAGAAAAAGATGCCACTACTGAGTGGCAAACCAGTGGTAAAGATGATTAATTCGAGCATAGCTCGAATTTCGGCTTACGCAACCGAAAACAAAATAAGAACGGCCTTAGAGGCCGAAAGAATGGCCAAAGAAATGGCTATTGAAGAAGCTAATGTCTCAATTCTGCCTGTCGAAATGACATCTCGAGAGGAGGCAACAACGAATAAGGATAACACGCGCTTGGAAGAAGACGAGCAGAGTGTCGAAGAATTTGAAGATCTCCGTAATTTAAGGCTGGATTGCATCTACGATGATAGCCCATTGGGTTTCGAGAAGCCAGCGATCAACATTTCCAAGAAAATGGAAGCACAGGACCCTTTGGAAGAAGTGGACTTGGGTGATGGCTCAGAAAAGAAGCCAACATACATTAGGGCTCTTATTGACCCAGAGTTAAAGGATAGGATGGTGAAATTACTCAAAGAATTTAAAGACTGTTTCGCTTGGGATTATGATGAAATGCCAGGACTTAGTCGAGAACTGGTAGAATTGCAGTTACCCATCAAAGAAGATAAGAAACCAGTCAAGCAATTACCTAGGAGGTTCCATCCAGATGTGTTGGTAAAAATCAAAGAAGAAATCGAAAGGCTCCTCAGGTGCAAATTTATCAGGACAGCTCGATATGTGGATTGGTTAGCCAACGTGGTCCCAGTAATCAAGAAGAATGGAAAGATGAGGGTTTGCATTGACTTTCGAGATCTTAATGCTGCCACTCCAAAAGACGAGTATCACATGCCCATTGCCGAGATGATGGTGGATTCAGCTGCTGGCCACGAATACTTAAGCTTGTTAGATGGTTATTCAGGCTACAACCAAATCTTCATAGCAGAAGAAGATGTGTCGAAGACAGCTTTTCGATGTCCTGGTGCCTTGGGGATATATGAGTGGGTGGCCATGCCATTTGGGTTGAAAAACGCTGGCGCGACCTACCAAAGGGTAATGAATACCATTTTTCATGATTTTATTGAAACTTTCATGCAGGTTTACATTGATGATATTGTGGTGAAATCCCCATCAAGGGATGACCATTTATCCCATCTAAGGAAATCCTTTGAGAGGATGAGGAAATATGGCTTAAAGATGAACCCCCTTAAATGTGCCTTTGGTGTTATTGCAGGTGATTTTTTGGGTTTTGTGGTGCATAAAAAGGGCATCGAGATCAACAAGAACAAAGCTAAAGCCATTCTCGACACAAGTCCACCAACCAGCAAGAAACAACTGCAATCGTTATTAGGAAAGATCAACTTCCTGAGGAGATTCATTGCCAACCTCAGCGAGAAGACAAAATCATTTTCCTCACTCCTTCGACTTAAGAAAGAAGATGTATTTCGCTGGGAAGCAGAACATCAAAAAGCATTTGATGAGCTCAAAGAGTACTTGTCTAACCCACCTGTGATGGCACCACCCATAGGAGGGAGGCCAATGAAGCTGTATATCTCTGCCACAGATGAAACCATTGGAAGTATGTTAGCCCAAGAAGATGAGGACGGCAAAGAAAGAGCCATATTTTACTTAAGTAGGGTGTTGAATGACGCAGAAACTCGATACACCATAATTGAGAAATTGTGTTTATGCTTGTCTTGTATAAAGCTGAAATATTATATAAAGCCAATCGATGTAATGGTTTTTTCTCATTATGATATAATAAAGCACATGTTATCCAAACCTATCTTGCACAGTCGAATTGGTAAATGGGCTTTGGCCCTAACCGAATATTCACTAACTTATGCCCCACTAAAAGCAATTAAGGGGCAGGCAATTGCCGATTTCTTGGCAAATCATACCTTGCCTAAAGAAATCGTAACTTATGTGGGCATCCAACCTTGGAAGCTATTTTTCGACGGTTCCAGCCATAAAAATGGAACCGGAATCGGGATGTTCGTAGTATCCCCAGGGGGCATCCTTACGAAATTCAAGTTTAGGATTAAGAGTAACTGCTCGAACAATGAGGCTGAGTATGAGGCGTTAATATCAGGCCTCGAAATCTTGATAGCCCTTGGGGCAAAGAAGGTTGTCATAAAAGGAGATTCTGAGTTGGTGATAAAGCAACTTACCAAGGAATACAAATGCGTTAGTGAAAACCTAGCTAGATACTACACGAAAGCGAATAATTTGTTGGCCAAATTCGACGAGGCTGGAATAGGCCATGTTTCCAGGATAGACAATCAAGAGGCCAATGAATTGGCACAAATCGCGTCAGGATACGTGATCGATAAATTTAGGCTGAAAGAGCTCATCGAGGTCAAAGAAAAACTAAACCCCTCTGACCTCGACATCCTGGTCATTAACAATATGGCACCTAATGATTGGAGAAAGCCAATTGTCGATTACTTGCAAAATCCTGTGGGCACCACAGATAGAAAAACAAAGTACAGGGCGATGAACTATGTCGTCATGGGAAACGAGTTATTCAAGAAGCACGTCGACGGAACACTACTGAAGTGTTTAAGTGAAGACGACGCGTTCATAGCAATCGCAGCTGTTCACGATGGGTTATGTGGTTCCCATCAGGCAGGAATCAAGATGAAGTGGATCCTATTTCGACAAGGGATGTATTGGCCTACTATCATGAAGGATTGCATGGAATATGCTAAGGGATGCCAAGATTTCCAGAAACATGCAGGGATACAACATGTGCCAGCAAGTGAATTGCACTCAATCATTAAACCGTGGCCATTCAGGGGGTGGGCTTTAGACCTAATTGGCGAGATTAACCCATGTTCTTCTAGGCAACATAAGTACATAATAGTGGCCATAGATTACTTTACCAAGTGGGTAGAGGCAATTCCTCTACAAAATGTTACTCAGGACACGGTGATCGATTTCATTCAGAATCACATAGTGTACCGTTTCGGGTTACCTGAGTCACTCACTACAGACCAAGGCACAGTATTTGTAGGTAAAAAAGTGGCATCATTCGCAGAATCTTGGGGTATAAAACTCCTAACCTCGACTCCTTATTATGCTCAGGCAAATGGCCAAGTAGAAGCGGCCAACAAAACATTAATCTCCTTGATTAAGAAACATGTTGGTCGAAAACCTAAAAGCTGGCATCAAACATTGGGCCAAGTGCTTTGGGCTTACAGGAATTCGCCTAAGGAAGCTACCGGGGCAACACCATTTCGACTAGCGTACGGCCAAGAAGCGGTGCTGCCAGCAGAAGTGTATTTACAGTCATGTAGAATCCAAAAGCAAGAAGAAATTCCAAGTGAAGACTATTGGAATATGATGCTTGATGAATTAGTCAATCTCGACGAAGAAAGATTATTGGCATTAGATACCCTAACCAGGCAAAAGGATCGCATTGCTAGAGCTTACAATAAAAAGGTTAGAGTTAAATCGTTTATGCCCGGTGATTACGTGTGGAAGGTTATCTTACCAGTCGACAAAAAAGATAAACGTTATGGAAAGTGGGCCCCAAACTGGCAAGGTCCTTTCGCAGTCGAGAAAGTACTTTTAAACAACGCTTACTCGATTAAGGAATTAGGGGGTCGAAATCGACAAATGACAATAAATGGCAAATACTTAAAAGCGTATAAGCCAATGTTGCATGAAATAAACATCGAATAAGGAATAAAAATAAATTGCCAAAAGTCTAATGTTTTATTAATTGAAATGAAGCATTACAGATATGGCAAAAAAAACGCTAAAAGGGAGGGTTGGCCCTATAACTATTGTATCTAGCCCTTAGAGGCTCCATGCGCCTCAGAACATCTTCTTGTTGAGATTCCAGTCGCGATTTCTCCTGTCGAAGATCCAGCTCCTCGCGAGCGGTAATGGATAGCCTGTCAACCAAGGCTTTCAGAGCTCCCACACTCCCCTCAGGGTCCACTTGATTCAAAGCAACCCTCAACTCGTCAAATTCCTCCATCTTCTCATCAATTTGGTGTTCAGCAAAGAACACTCGAGCAGTGAATTCCCGGTGTTCTTCATACAGAGGCACTGCTTCATGCAGAAGGCCCAGAAACTCCAGGAGAGGAGTTCTCACAGAGGCAATAATATTCCGCTGCAGAAGTTGGTTGATGAGCCCAGTAAGCTCTTCAGCCAAAGAAAGGAAAGAATGTAACTCCCAAAATAGGTCTTGATCAAAGTCCAAACTCCGGATTTGATTAAGAATACGACGGCTAGCCATGGCTGAAGGAGTTTGTCAAAAACAGGAACGGAATTCTGGAAAAGAAGTAAGGAAGAGTTTGAAGAAGTTACTGAAGAGAAGTAACCAAAAACGCTCTATTTATAGTATAACAACAAAGGAGTGCATTAATTAATGGCAATCAGTTGCCAACTCTTCATCTTATGGTTACAGGCCACGTAAATTACCACTACCATCGTAAATAGCTTTGGCCTTTAATGGGCAAAGACTTTCATTGAATCAAGAAAACGCGGTATAGGGTTGCAATAAATTGGCCTATTTCCCAGAAACCAAGCAACGACTGCGTAAAGGGTGCAATGGAGTTTGAACGGCGCAACAATAGTAAATAGCCGTCAGAATAAATGCATAGTTGAAACTGAAAAGACTTGGCAAATTAAATGTCAAATTATATGGCCTAAGTGCCCGAAACATTGTCGAAAAGTTACATGAAACTTGGCATCAAAGGCCATGATCGAAATAGTGCCATCATTACACATTGACAAAAGGAAATCTTAAAGCAGAAATTTAAAAGAATTCAAGCGGTCAGCAAAGGTAGCAATCTTAGCGTCGAGATCCTTCTTCACAGCCTGGTCAACCTCCAAATCCTTGATAACCTCTTTTGTCGAGATGATCAGAGCTTTGGATTCCTTAGTAAGCGCATCCAACTGAGTCTTCACAGCAGGGCCTTCTTCGACCAAATCAGCCCGTTTCTTCTCCAACTTGGCAATCTCTCGATGCAGCTCCTCAAGTTTAGTGTCGACATCAGAAATTTCATCTGCAATTAAAACCTTCCTAGCAGTAAATTTCTTGAAGTCTTCTTTCATCGCTGCAACCTGAGCTTTACCAGAAGAGACTTTTGCTTCCTTAAGGCTAACAGCTTGGCCAACGTCCTTGGCTTGATGAAAAGTGGCTAAAGCATCCATCAAGAAAGATTGAAGGTTGGCCAGAGCAGCAGCCTGATGAGAATCAAGCTTTTGACCAAGCAGGAAGACAAGCAATTCCTTAGCAGCATGACTCGTTTGAGAGTCAACTCGAATCCGGTCGAGGAATCCACTGTCGAAAACGATAGCCTTCAGCCGACCCATGCTTTCCTCAATTTGCTGAAGGTTGGCAACTCCACTAGACTGAGCAGTCTCAGCAGTAACATCAGCTTGATGGGGTGGAGAATCCCATTCCAAGGTGCCATCGAGAAAGCCATCCAAAGCTGCCAGTGGGTCTTCCTCAAATAAGGTGTCAAGCTTTTCACTAGACACATGAGATGAAGAGCCACCCTTGGCTTGAGGCGAAAGTTGCACAATAGCAGTCGACTTTGGAGGAGGCATGGGGTTAGCATCCTTGCCAGGAAGAGTTTCTGCTTCACGAATGGGAGAGGTTGCACCTTGAGTTTCCTACAAGAGAAAATCAGGAAAGCCTTTTTAGTGGCCTCTTTGATAAAATAAGATGCACAGTCAAGGAACCACCAGAACGTGGAAAAGTTATAAGGGTACCTGGCAAGTAGACCCCTTGGAAGGGCTTGAGTTGGTAGAGCTCTTGGAACGGTGGGGAGATTTGTGACCAGATTTGCTCCTAACCTTCCTCCTTCCCTCAGACGTCGAGGTCTTTTTAGCCAAGGATGCAGCCTTGGGAGGCTTCTCGACGCCCTCAGCTTTGGATTTTGTAGGGTTGGGAGCTGGAGAATTTTCACGGGATGGAGGATTGGAAATGGAATGCTCATGGACATCAGCATGAGGAAAAGAACAAAACACGACCAGATTAGAAAATCACAAATTAAAATGTCACAAAGTACTCTCGAAAATGAGAAACATACCTGAATAGCGGCGTCGCCACCACCTTCTTTGCCATCGCCTTCAGGCTGAGCATCAGACATCACTGTAGAAGCCTTGCTAGTTGTAGAAGCACCAGCCCCTTCGGCTTTCTTTTGGCTAACCGAGGCGGCAGGCTTAGCTTTCCTTTTTCGGCCCTGTCGAAGAAACATTAGTCGAGACTCCAAAGAGGTCAAAAAGAAAAGGAAAAGCTAAAAGGAAAATACCTTAAGTTTGTCAGCAAGGCTTACATTATCGTCCTCATCATCATCATCATCGTCCTCAATCACAACTGGCTTGTCCTTAGAAGAATGGGCCACCGGAGAAACAACTTGAGGAGTCGGTTGGGTAATGACTTCATCTGCAAATAAAAAGAGAAATTAAGAGGTAAAATAGGAAAATCTAGGCCAAGTCGAAATATTACCTTGACCAATACGCATGTTCAGCGATATGTGGTTGAAGATTTCGACGGGCACATGATATGGAAAGTTCCATAAGTGGTACTTAGTCCAAGTCACTCGCTTTCGAGGAGGAAGAGCTTGATTGGCTAATACATTTATATTTACATGGTCAACACATTTGGGCAAGACCGGCGGAAAAGCCAATGCAAACCTACTCGTAGGCAAAGATGGGAACCCAAAGCCAGTTTTTCGAATTACAAAAGATAAACCTTCTTCATCAGGAGGAATAACTAACTTGGATTTTTTGGCTTTGGATTCCCATTTTTGCCTTAATACTTGAGCTGCCTTCGCAACCGTATCTCGAAGGCGAAGAGTTGGATAATATACTACACCAAAGAACTCTTGAAAAGATCGGATTTCTGCCAGGTGCATACCTTTAGTCTTCTTGAGGTCCTGTTTCTGCAAAAGAAAAGCATCCGTCATGCATTGAAGACAATCTACGAGGGGCTTCGAAATTTGGGCCCAATACTCAGACCACCAGACTTTGAAAGCATTAGTGGCATAATACGAAGGAGCGTAGTTGAAGGGGCTCAGGTTGAGGAGTTTCTTGTTATAAAAATGGTCAGTCGTGTCAAAAGCAGAAGCCCTCTTAATAGCCCCGGGGTACAAGAAAAGACTCTTGTCGAACAAGGTGTTGGGCAGAGTCTGGCTAAGCCCAAACTGTCGAGAAACCAATTGAGGGTTGTAGCCACATAAAGTATAATCACTGCTAGCAAAGCCTACAGTTAAAACCCTAGGCGAAAGGATGGTCCTCCAGAGCGTAATATGATGTTCTTTGGGCAATGCAGAATCACAAGTGTTAGGGTAAGAATTCCTCAGCCAGAAGGGGCCACGAATAGCCTTGCTATAAGGAGAGAAACTGGAGCGATAATGCTTCAGCTCAAGAAACATGGTGAAATATTTTCTGAAATCAGCTTCAAAGCTCGATGCATCATAAGCCGGGGTCAGGGTCTCGAGCCTGTGGGCATCAATCCTGGTGTTAGAAACAGCTGGGGGATCATCTTGTACCGGCAGGAGAGATTCGAAGACCGCATTCAACCAAAGTTGAAATAGCCAAAGAGGTCCAGCCGCATTCAGAGAAACGGTCTTGGTATTCCGGATATCCTCGACAGCTTCATTCAGCATTTGGTAAAGGTTGCCAAGAACAAGCCTAGCCATAGCAAGTTGTCGACCCTCGTGGAGTAAGTTGGCTAAAGGTAAAAGCTTGGCAGGTATACGCAAAGACTTGGTACAAAAAACATAAGCAGACAGCCAATACAACAAGAATGCGACATGTTCAGCATCAGACACCTCACCACTCTCGACATAATGGTCCTTAATAAATCGACTAAATGAAATATTGTCAGTAGCAATCGAAATGGGGTTAGCAGTTGCGGGCGCGGAGTGATAATCATCACCAATGGGCCATAATCCGGTGATGGCAGCAACATCCAAGAGGGTTGGGGTAAGCATGCCAAAGGGAACATGAAGGCAATTAGTAGACCTTTCCCAAAAATAAAGCGCACTCAATAGCATAGCAGGGTTATACGAGATTTGCGATCTCGACAGCTGAATCAAGTCGAGAATCCCGATATCCTTCTAGTGTTGCCTCTTGTCTTCCTCAACCCTATCTAACCATTTGAGGTAGGCTTTGTCGTTAGCAGAAGGGTTAGGAGGAGCTGAACGAAAAGCCCGTTTTGGGTCGTTTAGAAATGGCATACGGTAAGAAGGTTGGAACGCCAAAATAAGCTCCTCTCCCTTAACACTAGGGTGAAATGATTCATGTTCCTCAGGAAGACTATTGGGCCTATTATGCTTCACTACTTTCAAAGGACCCAAAATGGCGCGTAAAGTACCATTAACAGAGAAAGGAATGAGTACCTGGGATTTCCAGATAGCTCTCTTCTCCGCTTCGTTAGGAGGTTCCGGGATTGCTACGCGTTTGGATTCATCCAACTTAAGCTCAGTGGCCAACGGAATGGTCTGCTCAGGGTCGGAAGCCATTGAAGGAAATGATAGGTATTCCGAAGAAAACGGAGGAAGATGAAGTGAGAACTTTTGGGAAAAAGCTGAAAGCTTGGGGAAGAAAGTAAAGTTTGAACAAGAAATGTTAATAGGGTATTTATAAGCAGAGAGGCAAACGGAACCCAGGCCGCATTATGCATTAATTTATAAAATTTGGACTCCAAGTGATTATTTTATTAACTAAATCATGTCATTTCCCAGCTTTTTGACATAGATGAAATCATGGCCCTAAAAAGGCTATAACTGTCAGCTAGTGGAAAGTCATCAGACGTTATGGCTACTGATTGGACCTGAGGATCGAATGGTCAAGAGCACAAAGTATTTGAATCGTTGAGATTGAACGGGTGCGATAAAAAATGCTTGGTGTCTTCAAGCTAAAGCAGTCGACAACCAACATTTTTGGGGGGCAACTGTTGAGCCAAGATCTCTAACGCTACAATTATCGACACCGGTGTTAGGAGGATGACTCCCCGACAAGAAGAACCATGATGAAGCTTGAGGCCCGTCAGGTAACACTCTCCCAAAGTCAAGGAAGTAAAGGAAAATTCGACAAATCGATAAACTCGACGAAGGAAGCAGTTACCAAGTGGTGAGCAATTATCAGCACGTGTGCATACCCACGATGCCACAAATGGCGGCGGTTACCCATGACTCAAGGCCACCCACGTCGCAAACAAACCAATTAAGGTCACGTGCGCAAAGCTACCGGCTAAACGTGGGGTAAGGCGCTAAAATCCAAACCCACGAAGCCATCATGCGTTGAAGAAAAACCGCCAGGAACGTGGAGGAAAAAACAACACTATAAATAGGAGAAGCAGCAGCAGAAAAAAGGGGGTTCCCAACTCAAACTCTGAAAAATTCACCAGAAAGCTCTAATGTCCGCATCAATGAGACTCAAGGAGCAAGACGTGATGATGGAGGAGTACGTTGCAGAACCGGCATTTTATTTTTCTTGCATTAAGCTTGTCAATTTCCAGTTCCTTTGTGTAGTTTCTTGTCGAATTCTACGTTTCTCGTAGTTTTCATGTTACTTTGATTTGTTTGACTTCTTTGTAATTGACCCGCGTTTAATGAAATCCAGTTTCACCTGAATTGTTTGTTGTTGTCGAAAAACACTCACTCACACACAACACTTTGGCAAAGCGTTTTCTCAAAAGAACCCTGAATCTAAACTTCCTTTAGTCGAACTAAGAGGATATTTGTTTACCAAAAATCAGTGTAAACAGCGACTCAACTAAAACTACGCTATCCGTTGAGAGAGTGGAACTTTTCTTAGCTAGCCAGCCAGCTACTGCATTTCCTTCTATGCAACTCCAAACAAGCTCCACACGCCATTCCCTTGCAAGCAAAGCACGAATCTGACTAATCAGATGGCCATGACCAGTATTCTCAATAGTAGCAGGCCCCGTAACCACATTAACAAGCTCCTGGCAATCAGAGTTTTTTTTTTAAATGTCTTTGATTGAACTTGTTAAAATACAAAATAGATTTGGACGTTTGATCAAATAACTTTATTTCAAAAATCCTAATAATTTAAATTTTTAGTGCAGTTAATTAGTTTTTCCAATATAGTTTGATCGAGTTTACCTTCACTCCTGAGAAATAAGAAAAATAACACTTCATTCAATTTATATCCAAAATTTACATTTCATCTCATTTTAAAGGCATGATTTAAGGATAGAAAAACATATGTCGCTAATACAGACAAATGCTAGAGATTGGTGTTACAATGATAAAATTTTCAATTATAAATTAAAGACATAATTAGCGATAAAATTAATGAAATAAATGTCTCTCTAGCGGCATTATTATCTTTTAAACATATTCTTTTATTTTTTATATTCTAAATCAAATTTATAAAAATGACTTTATCCTTCTTGTTGCATCATGCTTGAGTCGATGAAAATAAAGCGTTAACCACTACGCAATGGAGGCCTACGAAAAAGAATCAACAACTATTGAAAAAACTCAATAAAGCCCCAGAGTCTTCTACTATTCTGCCCATAAATCTAAAATAGAAGAAAATGGCATGGCGAGTCAAAAAGACTCAATGAGGCATAACTAATAAAGTTTGCGGAATGAAGATACAACCAATACACAAACATTAAAACCAAACATGAACTTAAGCATATTATACAGGTAGATAGAAAACTATATATCAACATCCCCATAAATATTCTTTAATTCTGAAAATTCATACATATCCTATGAGTTTCTGATTTGAAAATTGTATATTTAAACTACAAAGTAAAATCAACTAAAATTTCAATAAAAACCAAGACTCATCCTCAAAATGATAAAATGCAAAGCTAAGCATAAAATGTACTAAAATGACTAAAACTACTCTAATTTGCGTAATGAAGGTGTTTACGTCGATTTTTGGTAAACAAATATCCTCTTAGTTCAACTGAAGGAAGTTTAGATTTCAGGGTCCTTTTGAGAAAACGCTTTGCCAAAGTGTAGTGTGTGAATAAATGTGTTTTCAACAACAACGAGCAACTCAAATGAAACTAGATGTTATTGAATACGAGTCGATTACAGAACAGTCAAACAAACTAAAATAGCATGAAAACTACATGAACTGCAGATTTCGACAAACAAACTACACAAAAGAACTGGAAATCAACAAGCTGAAATGCAGGGAAACTAAAGTGTTGGTTCTGCAACATACTCCTCCATCATCACGTTTCGCTCCTCGAGTCTCATTGATGCGGACATTAGAGCTTTCTGGTGAATTTTTCAGAGTTTAAGTTGGGAACCTTTTTCTTCTGCTGCTACTTCCTCTATTTATAGTGTTCTTTCTTCGCACGTTCTTGGCGGTTTTCTTGAATGCATAATGGCTTCGTGGGTTTTGAATTTTGGCGCCATACCCCACGTTTAGCCGGTGGTCTTTGCGCACATGACTCTATTGCCACGTTGATGGTTCTGAGTCGTGGGTGACCGTTGCTATTCGTGGCATCGTGGGTATATGCACGTGCTTGTAGTTGCTTGTTACTCGGTAACTGCCTCTTCTGTTAGGATGATCGAGATTTCTTCATCTGCTGAGTTTGTCGAGATATAGCTCTTACTAACTTGGCTTTGGGGGACACCATGTGTTGAGTCGCCGGTCTCGCCGTAACCCTTTCTGTCGAGAATATGCCTTTGCACCATGATGTCGAGAATCGTAGTACTTGTAATTTTTAGCTTAACAGTTGCCCCCCAAGAATGTTGGTTGTCGACTGCTTTAGCTTGGAGACACCAAGCATTTTTGATCGCAGTCGTTCGATTCTAACGATTCAAATACTTTGTGTTCTCGACCATTCGATCTTCAGGTCCAATCAGCAACCAGAACGTCTGAAGACTTCTCCACTAGCTGACAGTTATAGCCTTTTTAGGGCCATGATTTCCCCTATGCCAAAAAGCTGAGAAGTGACATGAGTTCGCTAATAAAATAATCTTTTGGACTCCAAATTTTATAAATTCCTGCGCAATGTGGCCTGGGTTCCGTTTGCCCTTTTGCTTATAAATACCCTACTCACGGTCCTTGTTCAAACTTTACCTTTTCTCAAACCTTCAGCTTCTTCCCTCAAAGCTCTCACTTCGTCTTCTTCCATTTTTCCTGGAATACCTTCCGTTTCCTTCAATGTCTTCCAATCTTGAGCAGACCATTCCGTTGGCCACTGAGCTTAAGCTGGATGAATCCAAGCGCGTGGCAATCCCGGAACCTCCCAACGAAGCAGAGAAGAGAGCTATCTGGAAATCCCAGGTACTCATTCCTTTCTTTGTTAATGGTACTTTACGCGCCATTTTGGGTCCTTTGAAAGTAGTGAAGCATGATAGGCCCAATAGTCTTCCTGAAGAACATGAGTCATTTCACCCTAGTGTTAGGGGAGAGGAGCTTATTTTGGCATTCCAACCCTCTTACCGTATGCCATTTCTTGCTGACCCAAAACGAGCCTTTCGTTCAGCTCCTCCTAACCCCTCTGCTAACGACAAAGCCTGAAATTGTTAGATAGGGTTGAGGAAGACAAGAGGCAACACTGGAAGGATGTCGGGATTTTAGACTTGATTCAGTTGTCGAGGTCGCAAATCTCGTATAACCCTGCTATGCTACTGAGTGCACTTTATTTTTGGGAGAGGTCTACTAATTGCCTCCACGTTCCCTTTGGCATGATTACTCCCACTCTCTTGGACGTTGCTGCCATTACTGGATTATGGCCCATTGGTGACGATTATCACTCTGCATCTGCAGCTGCTAACCCCATTTCCATTCCTACTGACAATATTTCGTTTAGTCGATTTATTAAGGACCATTGCGTCGAGAGTGGTGAGGTGTCTGATGCTGAACATGTCGCTTTCTTGCTGTATTGGCTGTCTGCTTATGTTTTTTGCACCAAGTCTCTGCGTATACCTGCCAAGCTTTTGCCCTTAGCCAATCTACTTCACGAGGGTCGACAACTCGCTATGGCTAGGCTTGTCCTTGGCAACCTCTATCAAATGCTGAATGAAGCTGTCGAGGATATCCGGAATACCAAGACCGTCTCTCTGAATGCGGCTGGACCTCTTTGGTTGTTTCAACTTTGGTTGAATGCAGTCTTCGAATCGCTTCTGCCGGTACAAGTTAATCCTCCAACTGTTTCTAACACCAGGATTGATGCCCATAGGCTCGAGACCCTGACCCCTGCTTATGATGCGTCGAGTTTTGAAGCTGATTTCAGAAAGTACTTTACCATGTTTCTCGAGCTGAAGCATTATCGTTCCAGTTTTTCTCCTTATAGCAAGGCTGTTCGTGGCCCTTTCTGGTTGAGGAATTCTTATCCTAATGCTTCTGATTTTGCATTGCCCAAAGAGCACCACATCACACTCTGGAGGACCCTCTTATCTCCTAGAGTCTTAACTGTAGGCTTTGCTAGTAGTGACTATACTCTATGTGGCTACAACCCTCAATTGGTTTCTCGACAGTTTGGGCTTAGCCAAGTTCTACCCAACACTTTGTTTGACAAGAGTCTAGTCCTGTACCCTGGAGCCATTAAGAGGGCTTCTGCTTTCGACACAACTGTTCATTTTTACAACAAGAAACTTCTCAACCTGAGCCCCTTCACTTACGCTCCTTCATATTATGCTACTAATGCTTTTAAAGCCTGGTGGTCTGAGTATTGGGCTCAGATTTCGAAGCCCCTCGTAGATTGTCTGCAATGCATGACAGATGCTTTTCTTTTGCAGAAGCAGGATCCGAAGAAGACCAAAGGTATGCACCTGGCAGAAATTCGATCCTTTCAAGAGTTCTTTGGTGTGGTATATTACCCAACTCTTCGCCTTCGAGATACGGTTGCAAAAGCAGCTCAGGTATTGAGGCAAAAATGGGAATTTAAAGCCAAAAAATCCAAGCTGGTTATTCCTCCTGGTGAGGAGGGTCTTTCTTTTGTTACTCGAAAAACTGGCTTTAGGTTCCCATCTTTGCCTACGAGTAGGTTTGCATTGGCCTTCCCACCGGTCCTACCCAAATGGGTTGACCATGTAAATATAAATGTGTTGGCCAATCAAGCTCTACCTCCTCGAAAGCGAGTGACTTGGACTAAGTACCATTTATGGAACTTTCCATATCATGTGCCCGTCGAAATCTTCAACCACATATCGCTGAACATGCGTATTGGTCAAGGTAATACTTCGACTTGGCCTAGGTTTTGCTGTCTTACCTCTTAATTTTTCTTGTTGTTTACAGCTGAAGTCATTACCCAACCAGCTCCTCAAGTCGTTTCTCCAGTGGCTCATTCTTCTAAGGACAAGCCAGTCGTGATTGAGGATGATGATGATGATGATGAGGATGATAATGTCAGTCTCGCTGACAAGCTCAAGGTACTTTCCTCATGATTTTCCCCTTTCCTTTTCAATTTCTTTGGAATATGGACTAACGTATCTTTCGACAGAGTCGAAAAAGGAAACCCAAGCCTGCTGCTTCGGCTATTCAGAAGAGGGCCAAGGGGGTTGGTGCTTCCACCACCAGTGGGGCTTCTAAGTTAGCATCTGATGCTCAACTGGAAGTCGATGGCAAAGAAGGTGGTGGCGACGCCTCCATTCAGGTATGTTCCCCGTTCTCGTGGGTACCTTGCGACATTTTAACCTGTGACTTCTTAATCCGATTGTGTTTGTCCTTATTTTCAGGCTGATGTTCATGAGCATTCCATTTCCAATCCTCCATCTCGTGAGAATTCTCCAGCTCCCAATCCTGCAAAATCCAAAGCTGAAGGTGTCGAGAAACCTCCCAAGGCCGCATCCTCGGCTAAAAAGACCTCAACATCTGAAGGGAGGAGGAAGGTTAGGAGCAGATCTGGCCCTAAATCTCCCCATCGTTCCAAAAGCTCCACCAACTCAAGCCCTTCTAAGGAATCTGCTTGCCAGGTATCTTTACATTTCTTTATGTTCTGCTGGTCCATCTATTATGCATTTTACTTTATCGAAAAGGGCATTAAAGAGGTTTCTCTTGTAGGAAACTCAAGGTGCAACCTCTCCCATTCGCGAAGCAGAAACTCTTCCAGGCAAGGATGATACCCCTATGCCTCCTCCAAAATCGTCTGCCACCATGCAACCTTCGCCTCAAGCCAAGGGTGGCTCTTCGTCTCATGTGTCTAGTGAAAAGCTTGACACTTTGTTCGAGGAGGACCCGTTGGCAGCTTTGGATGGCTTTCTCGATGGCACCTTAAACTTGGATTCTCCACCCCATCAAGCTGATGCCACTGCTGAGACTGCTCAATCTAGTGAGGTGGCCAACTTTCAGCAAGTCGAGGAGAGTATGGGTCGGCTGAAGGCTATTGTTTTCGCCAGTGGGTTTCTCGACCAGGTCCAAACTGATCCTCAAGCGAGTCATGCTGCTAAGGAATTGCTCGTCTTCCTTCTTGGCCAAAACCTTGATTCTCATCGGGCTGCTGCTTTGGCCAACCTTCAATCTTTCTTAGTGGATGCTTCAGCCACTTTTCATCAAGTCAAGGACGTTGGCCAAGCTGTTAGCCTTAAGGAAGCAAAAGTCTCTTCTGGTAAAGCTCAAGTCGCAGCAATGAAAGAGGACTTCAAGAAATTCACTGCTAGGAAGGTGTTGATTGCAGATGAAATCTCTGAAGTCGACACTAAACTTGAGGAGCTACATCGAGAGATTACCAGGTTGGAGAAAAAGCGAGCTGATTTGGTCGAGGAAGGCCTTGCTGTGAAGGCTCAGTTGGATGTGCTTACCAAGGACTCCAAGGCTCTGATCATCTCGACAAAGGATGTTATCAAGGAGTTGGAGGTTGACCAGGCCGTGAAGAAGGATCTCGATGCCAAGATTGCCACCTTTGCTGATCGCTTGAATTCCTTTAAATTCCTGCTTTAAAACTTTATCTTATCAATATGTAATGATGGCACTGTTTTAACCATGGCTTTCGATGCCGATTTGCATGTAATATTTCGACAGTGGTTTTGGCACGTAGGCCGTATAATTTGACGTTTAATTTGCCAAGTCTTTTCAGTTTCCACTACACATTTATTCTGACGGCTATTCACTTATTGTTGCACCGTTCAAACTCCCTTGCACCCCCTTACGTAGTCGTTGCTTGGTTTCTGGGGAATGAACCCATTTATTGCAATCTTATATCACGTTTTCTTGATTCAATGTAAGTCTTTGTTCATTAAAGGCCAAAACTATTCACGATGGTAGTGGTAATCTACATGGCCTGTAACCATAAGATGAAGAGTTGGCAACTGATCGCCATTAATTAATGCATTCCTTTGTGGTTATACTATAAATAGAGCGTTTTTGGTTACTTCTCTTCAGTCACTTCTTCAAACTCTCCCTTGCTTCTTTTCCAGAATTCTTTTCCTGCTCTTACAAACTCCTTCAGCCATGGCTAGCCGTCGTGTTCTCAACCAGATCCGGAGCTTGGCTTTTGATCAGGACCTATTCTGGGAGTTGCACTCTTTTCTTCCTTTGGCTGAAGAGCTTACGGGGCTCATTAACCAGCTTCTTTCGAGGAATATTATTGCCTCGGTGAGAATTCCTCTTCAAGAGTTCTTGAGCCTTCTGTGTGAAGCTGTACCCCTATACGAAGAACACCGGGAGCTTACTGCTCGAGTGTTCTTTGCTGAACACCAGATTGATGAGAAGATGGAGGAATTTGAAGCGTTGAAGGCTGCTCTGAGCCAGGCGGACCCCGAGGGGAGTGTGGGAGCTCTGAAAACCTTGGTGGACAAGCTTTCTTCCACTGCCCGTGAAGAGCTGGATATTCGACAGGAGAAATCGCGACTGGAATCCCAACAAGAGGATGTCTTGAGGCGCATGGAGCCTCTTAGGGCCAGATACAATAGTTATAGGGCCAATCCTCCCTTTTAAAGTTTCTTTGCCATAGTTGTAATGCTCTATTCTACTTAATAAAACATTCGAGTTTAGCAATTTATTTTCTTTTACTTCCTTATTCGATGTTTATTTCATGCAATGTTGGCATATACGTTTTTAAGTATTTGCCATTTATCGTCATTTATCGATTTCGACCTCCTAATTCCTTAATCGAATAAGCGTTGTTTAAAAACACTTTCTCGACTGTAAAAGGGCCTTCCCAGTTTGGGGCCCACTTTCCGTAACGTCTATCTTTTTTATCAATTGGTAAGACAACCTTCCATACGTAATCACCAAGCATAAAAGATTTAGCTCTAACCTTTTTATTATAAGCTTTAGCGACGCGATCCTTTTGCCTGGTCAAGGTATCCAACACCGATAGTCTTTCTTCGTCGAGATTGACTAATTCGTCAAGCATCATATTCCAATAGTCTTCACTTGGAATTTCTTCTTGCCTTTGAATTCTGCATGACTGTAAATATACTTCCGCTGGTAACACCGCTTCTTGGCCGTATGCTAGTCGAAATGGCGTTGCCCCGGTAGCTTCTTTAGGTGAATTCCTGTAAGCCCAAAGCACTTGGCCCAATGTTTGATGCCATCTTTTAGGTTTTCGACCAACATGTTTTTTAATCAAGGAGATCAATGTTTTGTTGGCCGCTTCTACTTGACCATTCGCTTGAGCGTAATAGGGAGTCGAGGTTAGGAGTTTTATGCCCCAAGATTCCGCGAATGATGCCACTTTTTGGCCTACAAATACTGTGCCTTGGTCTGTAGTAAGTGACTCAGGTAACCCGAAACGATACACTATGTGATTCTGAATGAAATCGATCACCGTGTCCTGGGTAACATTTTGTAGAGGAATTGCCTCTACCCACTTGGTAAAGTAATCTATAGCCACTATTATGTACTTGTGTTGCCTAGAAGAACATGGGCTAATTTCGCCAATTAGGTCTAAATCCCAACCCCTGAATGGCCAGGGTTTAATGATTGAGTGTAATTCACTTGCTGGCACATGTTGTATCCCTGCGTGTCTCTGACAATCTTGGCACCCCTTGGCATACTCCATACAATCTTTCATAATAGTAGGCCAATACATCCCTTGTCGAAATAGGATCCATTTCATCTTGATTCCTGCCTAGTGGGCACCACATAACCCATCGTGAACGGCCGAGATTGCTATGAACGCGTCGTCTTCACTTAAACACTTCAGTAGTGTTCCGTCGACGTTTTTTTGAATAGCTCGTTTCCCATGATGACATAGCTCATTGCCCTGTATTTTGTCTTTCTGTCTGTGGTACCCACGGGATTTTGCAAGTAATCGACAATTGGCTTTCTCCAATCATTAGGTGCCATATTGTCAATGACCAGGACGTTGAGGTCAGAGGGGTTTAGTTTTTCTTTGACCTCGATAAGCTCTTTTAGCCTATATTTATCGACCATATATCCTGACGCGATTTGTGCCAATTCATTGGCCTCTTGATTGTCTACTCTGGAAACATGGCCTAGCCTAGCTTCGTCGAATTTGGCCAATAGATTATTAGCTTTCGTGTAGTACTTAGCTAGATTTTCATTGATGCATTTGTATTCCTTGGTGAGTTGCTTTATTACCAACTCAGAGTCTCCTTTTACGACAACATTCTTTGCTCCAAGGGCTATCAGGATTTCGAGGCCTGATATCAGTGCCTCATACTCGGCCTCATTGTTCGAGCAATTCTTCTTAATCCTAAACTTGACTTTCGTGGGGATGCCCCCTGGGGATACTATGAACATCCCAATTCCAGTGCCATTTTTATGGCTGGAACCGTCGAAAAACAGCTTCAAAGGTTGGATGCTCACATAAGTTACAATTTCTTTAGGCAAAGTGTGATCTACTAGGAAATCAGCAATTGCCTGCCCCTTAACTGCCTTTAGTGGGGCGTAAGTGAGTGAATATTCGGTTAGGGCCAGAGCCCATTTACCAATTCGACTATGCAAGATAGGTTTAGATAACATGTGCTTTATTATATCATAATGAGAAAAAACCATTACATCAATTGGCTTTATATAATATTTCAGCTTTACACAAGAGAAGTACAAGCATAAGCACAATTTCTCGATCATAGTGTATCGAGTTTCTGCATCATTCAACACCCTACTTAAGTAAAATATGGCTCTCTCCTTGCTGAAATTCTGGTTCTCGCACAGGACAGATGTCGAACGCGATGTTGGGACAATCGGTTCGACAATTGCACAACAGTACATAAATTAAATCAACGAAAAAAAACACAGGGAATTGTTAACCCAGTTCGGTGCAACATCACCTACATCTGGAGGATACCAATCCAGGAGTCAATTCACTATCAAATAATAGCTCTCAGGTCACATGAAAGTCCCTCCTATACCTAAGTACTCCCCCTTAGTATAGAGCCTCTTCAATGTCTACCACTATTACATAAGTGAATCTAGCTTAGCCCTTCTCCTCTAAGCTATGAGGAAACTTCCCCTAACTCCTAATGATCACTGCCACAGCAACTAAACAAACCAACTCTAAGCCATATGATTATCAATGGAGGCAGTAGAGAGGTGTACAAAATAACAGAACAAGGACTCACAAAACAAAACCCTAAAAACCCAATCCTTGGGTGCCCAACGCACACTTTGCAACTAGGGTTAAGCCTCCTTAAATAGTCGTTCTTCTGGTCTTGATCTTCAATGGGCTTGCACGAAAATAGAGTCCACAAAACAGATCTGGAACAAATCTTTTAAACCAGTAACAAATCTTATCAAATAAGATTTGAACAAAAGATAACAACTTTCACAATTTAAACCAAATCAAATCCTCTTCAAAAGATTTGATTCCACTATAATATATTCCAGATAGCATAGAGAAGCTTCTTCAATAACCCTAACTTGATTATCACGAAATCCATCCAAAGCTTCTAGAAAAATCAGCCAAACACACAGCAGATCCGCAGGGACAAATGTCACAGCACGATGTTACAACATCTGGTCCCACATCTTGGCACACACATACATTAGCTAAAATGCAGACAACATAAAAAAAGGAACAACAATCTCCCCCTTTGTCAAATTTTAGCTAATACAATCCACTACCATAAGGCTCTTTAGAAATATTGCAGCTTGAAACATCAGATCAGAGCAAACAGAATATATCAAGGTAGCTTACACAAAATCATAGCCATGATCAGCAGCTATGCACAAAAACCAATCTCAGAAAACACATACTAATACTCCCCCTTATTAGCAGAATTTTGGCTAACACAACTTGTGAGCACAGGGGTGGAGAAAATATTCATCAACAACTATCAGTTGCACATCATAACATAAACAGCAGCGGATACCTCCTTCCTTGGCGTTGTCCATGAAACCAGAATATATTCCCTGGAACTCACCCAAAAAGAATAGGGTGCCTGCTCTGATACCAATTGTAAATACGGTTCTCGCACAGGACAGATGTCGAACGCGATGTTGGGACAATCGGTTCGACAATTGCACAACAGTACATAAATTAAATCAACGAAAAAAAACACAGGGAATTGTTAACCCAGTTCGGTGCAACATCACCTACATCTGGAGGATACCAATCCAGGAGTCAATTCACTATCAAATAATAGCTCTCAGGTCACATGAAAGTCCCTCCTATACCTAAGTACCCCCCCTTAGTATAGAGCCTCTTCAATGTCTACCACTATTACATAAGTGAATCTAGCTTAGCCCTTCTCCTCTAAGCTATGAGGAAACTTCCCCTAACTCCTAATGATCACTGCCACAGCAACTAAACAAACCAACTCTAAGCCATATGATTATCAATGGAGGCAGTAGAGAGGTGTACAAAATAACAGAACAAGGACTCACAAAACAAAACCCTAAAAACCCAATCCTTGGGTGCCCAACGCACACTTTGCAACTAGGGTTAAGCCTCCTTAAATAGTCGTTCTTCTGGTCTTGATCTTCAATGGGCTTGCACGAAAATAGAGTCCACAAGACAGATCTGGAACAAATCTTTTAAACCAGTAACAAATCTTATCAAATAAGATTTGAACAAAAGATAACAACTTTCACAATTTAAACCAAATCAAATCCTCTTCAAAAGATTTGATTCCACTATAATATATTCCAGATAGCATAGAGAAGCTTCTTCAATAACCCTAACTTGATTATCACGAAATCCATCCAAAGCTTCTAGAAAAATCAGCCAAACACACAGCAGATCCGCAGGGACAAATGTCACAGCACGATGTTACAACATCTGGTCCCACATCTTGGCACACACATACATTAGCTAAAATGCAGACAACATAAAAAAAGGAACAACAATCTCCCCCTTTGTCAAATTTTAGCTAATACAATCCACTACCATAAGGCTCTTTAGAAATATTGCAGCTTGAAACATCAGATCAGAGCAAACAGAATATATCAAGGTAGCTTACACAAAATCATAGCCATGATCAGCAGCTATGCACAAAAACCAATCTCAGAAAACACATACTAATACTCCCCCTTATTAGCAGAATTTTGGCTAACACAACTTGTGAGCACAGGGGTGGAGAAAATATTCATCAACAACTATCAGTTGCACATCATAACATAAACAGCAGCGGATACCTCCTTCCTTGGCGTTGTCCATGAAACCAGAATATATTCCCTGGAACTCACCCAAAAAGAATAGGGTGCCTGCTCTGATACCAATTGTAAATACGGTTCTCGCACAGGACAGATGTCGAACGCGATGTTGGGACAATCGGTTCGACAATTGCACAACAGTACATAAATTAAATCAACGAAAAAAAACACAGGGAATTGTTAACCCAGTTCGGTGCAACATCACCTACATCTGGAGGATACCAATCCAGGAGTCAATTCACTATCAAATAATAGCTCTCAGGTCACATGAAAGTCCCTCCTATACCTAAGTACTCCCCCTTAGTATAGAGCCTCTTCAATGTCTACCACTATTACATAAGTGAATCTAGCTTAGCCCTTCTCCTCTAAGCTATGAGGAAACTTCCCCTAACTCCTAATGATCACTGCCACAGCAACTAAACAAACCAACTCTAAGCCATATGATTATCAATGGAGGCAGTAGAGAGGTGTACAAAATAACAGAACAAGGACTCACAAAACAAAACCCTAAAAACCCAATCCTTGGGTGCCCAACGCACACTTTGCAACTAGGGTTAAGCCTCCTTAAATAGTCGTTCTTCTGGTCTTGATCTTCAATGGGCTTGCACGAAAATAGAGTCCACAAGACAGATCTGGAACAAATCTTTTAAACCAGTAACAAATCTTATCAAATAAGATTTGTACAAAAGATAACAACTTTCACAATTTAAACCAAATCAAATCCTCTTCAAAAGATTTGATTCCACTATAATATATTCCAGATAGCATAGAGAAGCTTCTTCAATAACCCTAACTTGATTATCACGAAATCCATCCAAAGCTTCTAGAAAAATCAGCCAAACACACAGCAGATCCGCAGGGACAAATGTCACAGCACGATGTTACAACATCTGGTCCCACATCTTGGCACACACATACATTAGCTAAAATGCAGACAACATAAAAAAAGGAACAACAATCTCCCCCTTTGTCAAATTTTAGCTAATACAATCCACTACCATAAGGCTCTTTAGAAATATTGCAGCTTGAAACATCAGATCAGAGCAAACAGAATATATCAAGGTAGCTTACACAAAATCATAGCCATGATCAGCAGCTATGCACAAAAACCAATCTCAGAAAACACATACTAATACTCCCCCTTATTAGCAGAATTTTGGCTAACACAACTTGTGAGCACAGGGGTGGAGAAAATATTCATCAACAACTATCAGTTGCACATCATAACATAAACAGCAGCGGATACCTCCTTCCTTGGCGTTGTCCATGAAACCAGAATATATTCCCTGGAACTCACCCAAAAAGAATAGGGTGCCTGCTCTGATACCAATTGTAAATACGGTTCTCGCACAGGACAGATGTCGAACGCGATGTTGGGACAATCGGTTCGACAATTGCACAACAGTACATAAATTAAATCAACGAAAAAAAACACAGGGAATTGTTAACCCAGTTCGGTGCAACATCACCTACATCTGGAGGATACCAATCCAGGAGTCAATTCACTATCAAATAATAGCTCTCAGGTCACATGAAAGTCCCTCCTATACCTAAGTATCCCCCCTTAGTATAGAGCCTCTTCAATGTCTACCACTATTACATAAGTGAATCTAGCTTAGCCCTTCTCCTCTAAGCTATGAGGAAACTTCCCCTAACTCCTAATGATCACTGCCACAGCAACTAAACAAACCAACTCTAAGCCATATGATTATCAATGGAGGCAGTAGAGAGGTGTACAAAATAACAGAACAAGGACTCACAAAACAAAACCCTAAAAACCCAATCCTTGGGTGCCCAACGCACACTTTGCAACTAGGGTTAAGCCTCCTTAAATAGTCGTTCTACTGGTCTTGATCTTCAATGGGCTTGCACGAAAATAGAGTCCACAAAACAGATCTGGAACAAATCTTTTAAACCAGTAACAAATCTTATCAAATAAGATTTGAACAAAAGATAACAACTTTCACAATTTAAACCAAATCAAATCCTCTTCAAAAGATTTGATTCCACTATAATATATTCCAGATAGCATAGAGAAGCTTCTTCAATAACCCTAACTTGATTATCACGAAATCCATCCAAAGCTTCTAGAAAAATCAGCCAAACACACAGCAGATCCGCAGGGACAAATGTCACAGCACGATGTTACAACATCTGGTCCCACATCTTGGCACACACATACATTAGCTAAAATGCAGACAACATAAAAAAAGGAACAACAATCTCCCCCTTTGTCAAATTTTAGCTAATACAATCCACTACCATAAGGCTCTTTAGAAATATTGCAGCTTGAAACATCAGATCAGAGCAAACAGAATATATCAAGGTAGCTTACACAAAATCATAGCCATGATCAGCAGCTATGCACAAAAACCAATCTCAGAAAACACATACTAATACTCCCCCTTATTAGCAGAATTTTGGCTAACACAACTTGTGAGCACAGGGGTGGAGAAAATATTCATCAACAACTATCAGTTGCACATCATAACATAAACAGCAGCGGATACCTCCTTCCTTGGCGTTGTCCATGAAACCAGAATATATTCCCTGGAACTCACCCAAAAAGAATAGGGTGCCTGCTCTGATACCAATTGTAAATACGGTTCTCGCACAGGACAGATGTCGAACGCGATGTTGGGACAATCGGTTCGACAATTGCACAACAGTACATAAATTAAATCAACGAAAAAAAACACAGGGAATTGTTAACCCAGTTCGGTGCAACATCACCTACATCTGGAGGATACCAATCCAGGAGTCAATTCACTATCAAATAATAGCTCTCAGGTCACATGAAAGTCCCTCCTATACCTAAGTATCCCCCCTTAGTATAGAGCCTCTTCAATGTCTACCACTATTACATAAGTGAATCTAGCTTAGCCCTTCTCCTCTAAGCTATGAGGAAACTTCCCCTAACTCCTAATGATCACTGTCACAGCAACTAAACAAACCAACTCTAAGCCATATGATTATCAATGGAGGCAGTAGAGAGGTGTACAAAATAACAGAACAAGGACTCACAAAACAAAACCCTAAAAACCCAATCCTTGGGTGCCCAACGCACACTTTGCAACTAGGGTTAAGCCTCCTTAAATAGTCGTTCTTCTGGTCTTGATCTTCAATGGGATTGCACGAAAATAGAGTCCACAAAACAGATCTGGAACAAATCTTTTAAACCAGTAACAAATCTTATCAAATAAGATTTGAACAAAAGATAACAACTTTCACAATTTAAACCAAATCAAATCCTCTTCAAAAGATTTGATTCCACTATAATATATTCCAGATAGCATAGAGAAGCTTCTTCAATAACCCTAACTTGATTATCACGAAATCCATCCAAAGCTTCTAGAAAAATCAGCCAAACACACAGCAGATCCGCAGGGACAAATGTCACACCACGATGTTACAACATCTGGTCCCACATCTTGGCACACACATACATTAGCTAAAATGCAGACAACATAAAAAAAGGAACAACAATCTCCCCCTTTGTCAAATTTTAGCTAATACAATCCACTACCATAAGGCTCTTTAGAAATATTGCAGCTTGAAACATCAGATCAGAGCAAACAGAATATATCAAGGTAGCTTACACAAAATCATAGCCATGATCAGCAGCTATGCACAAAAACCAATCTCAGAAAACACATACTAATACTCCCCCTTATTAGCAGAATTTTGGCTAACACAACTTGTGAGCACAGGGGTGGAGAAAATATTCATCAACAACTATCAGTTGCACATCATAACATAAACAGCAGCGGATACCTCCTTCCTTGGCGTTGTCCATGAAACCAGAATATATTCCCTGGAACTCACCCAAAAAGAATAGGGTGCCTGCTCTGATACCAATTGTAAATACGGTTCTCGCACAGGACAGATGTCGAACGCGATGTTGGGACAATCGGTTCGACAATTGCACAACAGTACATAAATTAAATCAACGAAAAAAAACACAGGGAATTGTTAACCCAGTTCGGTGCAACATCACCTACATCTGGAGGATACCAATCCAGGAGTCAATTCACTATCAAATAATAGCTCTCAGGTCACATGAAAGTCCCTCCTATACCTAAGTACCCCCCCTTAGTATAGAGCCTCTTCAATGTCTACCACTATTACATAAGTGAATCTAGCTTAGCCCTTCTCCTCTAAGCTATGAGGAAACTTCCCCTAACTCCTAATGATCACTGCCACAGCAACTAAACAAACCAACTCTAAGCCATATGATTATCAATGGAGGCAGTAGAGAGGTGTACAAAATAACAGAACAAGGACTCACAAAAAAAAACCCTAAAAACCCAATCCTTGGGTGCCCAACGCACACTTTGCAACTAGGGTTAAGCCTCCTTAAATAGTCGTTCTTCTGGTCTTGATCTTCAATGGGCTTGCACGAAAATAGAGTCCACAAAACAGATCTGGAACAAATCTTTTAAACCAGTAACAAATCTTATCAAATAAGATTTGAACAAAAGATAACAACTTTCACAATTTAAACCAAATCAAATCCTCTTCAAAAGATTTGATTCCACTATAATATATTCCAGATAGCATAGAGAAGCTTCTTCAATAACCCTAACTTGATTATCACGAAATCCATCCAAAGCTTCTAGAAAAATCAGCCAAACACACAGCAGATCCGCAGGGACAAATGTCACAGCACGATGTTACAACATCTGGTCCCACATCTTGGCACACACATACATTAGCTAAAATGCAGACAACATAAAAAAAGGAACAACAATCTCCCCCTTTGTCAAATTTTAGCTAATACAATCCACTACCATAAGGCTCTTTAGAAATATTGCAGCTTGAAACATCAGATCAGAGCAAACAGAATATATCAAGGTAGCTTACACAAAATCATAGCCATGATCAGCAGCTATGCACAAAAACCAATCTCAGAAAACACATACTAATACTCCCCCTTATTAGCAGAATTTTGGCTAACACAACTTGTGAGCACAGGGGTGGAGAAAATATTCATCAACAACTATCAGTTGCACATCATAACATATACAGCAGCGGATACCTCCTTCCTTGGCGTTGTCCATGAAACCAGAATATATTCCCTGGAACTCACCCAAAAAGAATAGGGTGCCTGCTCTGATACCAATTGTAAATACGGTTCTCGCACAGGACAGATGTCGAACGCGATGTTGGGACAATCGGTTCGACAATTGCACAACAGTACATAAATTAAATCAACGAAAAAAAACACAGGGAATTGTTAACCCAGTTCGGTGCAACATCACCTACATCTGGAGGATACCAATCCAGGAGTCAATTCACTATCAAATAATAGCTCTCAGGTCACATGAAAGTCCCTCCTATACCTAAGTACCCCCCCTTAGTATAGAGCCTCTTCAATGTCTACCACTATTACATAAGTGAATCTAGCTTAGCCCTTCTCCTCTAAGCTATGAGGAAACTTCCCCTAACTCCTAATGATCACTGCCACAGCAACTAAACAAACCAACTCTAAGCCATATGATTATCAATGGAGGCAGTAGAGAGGTGTACAAAATAACAGAACAAGGACTCACAAAACAAAACCCTAAAAACCCAATCCTTGGGTGCCCAACGCACACTTTGCAACTAGGGTTAAGCCTCCTTAAATAGTCGTTCTTCTGGTCTTGATCTTCAATGGGCTTGCACGAAAATAGAGTCCACAAAACAGATCTGGAACAAATCTTTTAAACCAGTAACAAATCTTATCAAATAAGATTTGAACAAAAGATAACAACTTTCACAATTTAAACCAAATCAAATCCTCTTCAAAAGATTTGATTCCACTATAATATATTCCAGATAGCATAGAGAAGCTTCTTCAATAACCCTAACTTGATTATCACGAAATCCATCCAAAGCTTCTAGAAAAATCAGCCAAACACACAGCAGATCCGCAGGGACAAATGTCACAGCACGATGTTACAACATCTGGTCCCACATCTTGGCACACACATACATTAGCTAAAATGCAGACAACATAAAAAAAGGAACAACAATCTCCCCCTTTGTCAAATTTTAGCTAATACAATCCACTACCATAAGGCTCTTTAGAAATATTGCAGCTTGAAACATCAGATCAGAGAAAACAGAATATATCAAGGTAGCTTACACAAAATCATAGCCATGATCAGAAGCTATGCACAAAAACCAATCTCAGAAAACACATATTAATACTCCCCCTTATTAGCAGAATTTTGGCTAACACAACTTGTGAGCACAGGGGTGGAGAAAATATTCATCAACAACTATCAGTTGCACATCATAACATAAACAGCAGCGGATACCTCCTTCCTTGGCGTTGTCCATGAAACCAGAATATATTCCCTGGAACTCACCCAAAAAGAATAGGGTGCCTGCTCTGATACCAATTGTAAATACGGTTCTCACACAGGACAGATGTCGAACGCGATGTTGGGACAATCGGTTCGACAATTGCACAACAGTACATAAATTAAATCAACGAAAAAAAACACAGGGAATTGTTAACCCAGTTCGGTGCAACATCACCTACATCTGGAGGAAACCAATCCAGGAGTCAATTCACTATCAAATAATAGCTCTCAGGTCACATGAAAGTCCCTCCTATACCTAAGTACTCCTCCTTAGTATAGAGCCTCTTCAATGTCTACCACTATTACATAAGTGAATCTAGCTTAGCCCTTCTCCTCTAAGCTATGAGGAAACTTCCCCTAACTCCTAATGATCACTGCCACAGCAACTAAACAAACCAACTCTAAGCCATATGATTATCAATGGAGGCAGTAGAGAGGTGTACAAAATAACAGAACAAGGACTCACAAAACAAAACCCTAAAAACCCAATCCTTGGGTGCCCAACGCACACTTTGCAACTAGGGTTAAGCCTCCTTAAATAGTCGTTCTTCTGGTCTTGATCTTCAATGGGCTTGCACGAAAATAGAGTCCACAAAACAGATCTGGAACAAATCTTTTAAACCAGTAACAAATCTTATCAAATAAGATTTGAACAAAAGATAACAACTTTCACAATTTAAACCAAATCAAATCCTCTTCAAAAGATTTGATTCCACTATAATATATTCCAGATAGCATAGAGAAGCTTCTTCAATAACCCTAACTTGATTATCACGAAATCCATCCAAAGCTTCTAGAAAAATCAGCCAAACACACAGCAGATCCGCAGGGACAAATGTCACAGCACGATGTTACAACATCTGGTCCCACATCTTGGCACACACATACATTAGCTAAAATGCAGACAACATAAAAAAAGGAACAACACTTGCTATCTTCATCTTCTTGAGCCAACATGCTTCCAATGGTTCCATCTGTAGCAGAGATATACAGCTTCATTGGCTTTCCTCTTATAGGTGGTGCCATTACAGGTGGGCTGGACAAGTACACTTTGAGTTCATCGAACGCTTTTTGGTGCTCTGCTTCCCAGCGGAACGCATCTTCCTTTTTAAGTCGAAGAAGTGGGGAAAACGACTTGGTCTTCTCGCTGAGGTTGACAATGACTCTCCTTAGGAAGTTAATCTTTCCCAACAATGATTGCAGTTGTTTCTTGCTGGTTGGTGGACTTGTGTCGAGAATGACTTTAGCTTTGTGCTTGTTGATCTCGATGCCCTTTTTATGCACCACAAAACCCAAAAAATCACCTGCAATAACACCAAAGGCACATTTAAGGGGATTCATCTTCAAGCCATATTTTCTCATCCTCTCAAAGGATTTCCTTAGATGCAACAAATGGTCATCCCTTGATGGAGATTTCACCACAATGTCATCGATGTAAACCTGCATGAAAGTTTCGATAAAATCATGAAAAATGGTGTTCATTACCCTTTGGTAGGTCGCGCCAGCGTTTTTCAACCCAAATGGCATGACCACCCACTCGTATGTCCCCAAGGCACCAGGACATCGAAAAGTTGTTTTCGACACGTCCTCTTCTGCTATGAAGATTTGGTTGTAGCCTGAGTAACCATCCAACAAGCTTACGTATTCGTGACCAGCAGCTGAATCCAACATCATCTCAGCAATAGGCATGTGATACTCATCTTTTGGAGTGGCAGCGTTAAGATCTCGGAAATCGATGCAAACTCTCATCTTTCCATTCTTCTTGATCACTGGAACCACGTTGGCTAACCAGTCCACATATCGAGCTGTTCTGATAAATTTACACCTGAGGAGTCTTTCGATTTCTTCCTTCATTTTCACCAACACATCTGGATGGAACCTCCTGGGCAATTGCTTGACTGGTTTCTTGTCTTCTTTGATGGGTAACTTCAATTCCACCAATTCTCGACTGAGGCCAGGCATTTCATCGTAATCCCAAGCGAAACAGTCTTTGAATTCCTTGAGTAATTTCACCATCCTGTCCTTTAGCTCCGGGTCAATAAGAGCACTGATGTATGTTGGCCTTCTTTCTAAGCCATCTCCCAGGTCCACTTCTTCCAGAGGGTCTTGTGCTTCCATTTTCTTGGAAATGTCGACCACTGGCTTTTCGAAACCTAATGGACCGTCATCATAGATGCAATCCAGTCTCAAATCGCGAAGGTCCTCGAATTCGCATTCATCGACACTCTGCTCGTTTTTTCTTATGCACGTGTTATCCTTATTTGCTGTTGCCTCCTCTTGAGGTGTCATTTCGACAGGCAAGATTGAGGCATTGGCTTCGTCAGTAGCCATTTATTTGGCTATTCTTGCGGCCTCTAAGGCCGTCCTTATTCTGTTCTCGGCTGCGTAAGCCGAGATTCGAGCTAGGCTCGAATTAATCATCTTTAACATCATTTTGTCACTCAGTAGTGGCATCCTTTTCTTCATCGCTGTGCCATCCACTCATGGCATCAGGTTTGTATGCTTCATTAAGGTTTAAACCCCTGATGGGATCCAACGTCACCGAATACTCCGAGTACGGGTTGAAATATTGAGAGGCCACTGTGTCTAGAGGAGCAATTGTGGCTAAACTTTTCTCGAAATTCTTTTTGCTGACGTAACCTGTCTCCGCTAAATAGTAGCTTTGATATGCTTGCACGTTCTCGACGACCCCATCTGATTTCCAAATGGAGATACGTTGGTGCAGGGTTGAAGGCACTGCCCCCACGCCGTGGATCCATTCTCTCCCCAATAGCAGGTTGTAGTCGGCTTTTGAGGGGACCACAATGAACAGTATGGAACGGGCTACCGTGCCAATGGTTATGTTCAACATGATTGCTCCTAAGGAAGAACCTGTTTTCCCTTCATAATCGGAAAGTACCATGTCGTGAGGGATTAGATCTGCTTCAGTCTTGCCCAGCCTCTTGAGCATAAACTTAGGCATTAAATTGATTGTGGCCCCTCCGTCGACAAGGACTTTATTGACTCCTTTATCATCGACTTTGGCCCAAACAAATAATGGCTTCAAGTGGCTTTTCATCTGCTCCGTTGGCCTTTGGAAGATAGCTCTTTCGTCTTCGACGGATCCTTTTTGCATCACATAGTAGCACAAGGGGTTGTCATCTGGCTCTTCCTCGTCGTAGTAATCTTCTTCGTTCTCGGTGACCTCTGAGATTCTGTCGAATTCAGCGGGTAAGATAGACACTATGCAGATGATGTTAAGATCTTCCCCCTCACTGTCATCGAAATCCTCAAGCATGTCTTCATCCTCATCCTCGACAACATCCTTCCCTTTTTCTTTAGCTGGATTTGGTGGCACGGTTACTCCTTGTTTGATGGCGTGGTCAAGTTGATTGATGATCGACGCCACACTAGGCTCCTTGTGAGGGTTGTCTTCTGGCTTTATGTCCCATAATGAACGGAACTTGCCACCCCTTTCCCTTTCCGCTTTCCTTTTCCTCAGGAAACGTCTGAACTGGGTTCTGGTCATTTGTTCAGGAGCATAATAATTCCCAGAGCCATAGGAATAATTCCGCGACACGCGGGAATTGTTGATGTAAGATGACCCTTGGCCTAAGTCGATTTTCTACCACTTGGGGTATGGTTTTGGCCTTGGAGGTGCTGGCTTGAACCATTGATTTTTTGGTAACCCAGCATCAGGGACATAAGTCTTGTCCTTGCTTCTTAACTTTTGGCCTTTATGGCCATCGAGTTCTTGACCTCTTTCAACCCACTCCTCGTGGGGATATTTCAACCTTCTAGACACAGGCATTTTGTTCTGGTAATGCCTCTTCATCTCAGAATCTTGATAGGCTTTGGCTGCTGACTTGTCGAAAACGGCACTACATCGAGGACAAAGCATGACTTCTTTCTCGCCATCTTTGCTTCGTGACAAAAACTCAACAAGAGTTTCTCCTGCCTTGGGGTAAACCTCCTCTAGGCTCACCTCTTTTGCGACCTCTGGTTCTTCGACAGCCATGTTTTCCTCCTTTGCCTCCTCGAGTGTCAGGCCCAGATTTAGCTTCTCAGAAATGTCGACCATGCCAATGTAGAAAGGTTCCACGTAGTTGGCTTCAGCTACTTGCAGTGGGTCGGAGTCAATCTTCATTTGGCTTTTGTTTTTCTCGTCATACTTGAGCCTTCCCGAATCCAATGCCCCCTGCACAAGATCCCTGAAACGAACACACTGTGAGGTCCAATGACCAAAAAAGTTGTGATATTTGCAATATTTCTTCCCTTTCCTTTGTTCAGGAGAAGGAAGTTTTTGGTCTTTAGGGACCACAAGCAAACCATCAGACACAAGTATATCATAAATTGCATCACACTTGGCCACATCAAAAGTATAAGTTTTCACAGCAGGAATCGTGTTCTTGGGGTTTTCCTCCCCAAGTTTGTTTTCACGTGGCTTCAATGTTTTACAAACATAAGGATCCCCTGGCTGAAGTTCAGCCAGATTGACATCATTTAAGTCGACGTCTGCAGGGACTTCTCGATAAACACATGGACTTTGACATACTGGATCTGCATCTATGTACGCCACCTTCTCCTTCTTTGGCCACTTAGTAGTCTTGGCCCTTTCCTCAGACTTTTCGGCCTTTAGCAATTCGATGTGCCTTACTCTATCTGCGAGCAGAGACATATCTCGAATGTATTGAGTATCGATTTTCTTTCTAATAGAATACTCTAAACCACCAGCGGCTAAGACCACTAACTCGTGTTCAGGGACGTGAGTGAAACATCGAGATTTAAGCATCCTAAACCTGTTTAGATAATCATCAATAGATTCTGCTGGCTTTCTTTTGACGCTAGCCAAATCCTTCAAGCTCACTTTGCACTCTCCCCTAAAGAACTGTTCATGGAAAATCCTTTCCAACTGAGTCCATGTGTGGACTGACCTAGGGGCGAGGGTGGTGAACCAGGTAAATGCGTTCTTAGTTAAAGAACTCGGGAAGTACTTCATCTTTAAATTTTCATTGATGGCTAAATCCCCTGCTTCGATCTGGTACCTGGCTATGTGTTCTACAGTGGACTCTCCTGAATCCCCAGAGAACTTAGTGAATTTGGGGACCTTCCAGCCTCGAGGAAGTTCTGATTCGAGAACCTCCTCTGTAAAGGCCGACACGAAATGGGGTCTATTCGCGAAACCTACGTTGAAACCATGTTGGTTCAACAATTGTTCCACTACAGCAGCAACATTTTGTTGCCCCCCAGCATTCTGGTGTCGAATTCTTTCTAGCACACCATCAGCGTGTTCTTCCCTGTTTACCATATACACATTTTGCAATGGTGGCTGTACTGCATCATACAAAGGGTTTGCCCTCATCTCTTGGTGTTGCGGCGCCTGATAGCGCACAGGGGCAGGGACATGGTTAGGCAACGGGATTTGGTTAATCCCTGGTGCCGGTTGGATTTCGACTGGTGCCCCCAGGGCTGTCGCCAAACGATCCATCTGTCGTGCCAAATGCTGATTATTGGCATTATTATTTTGGAGCACAGGGTTGAGTAGTTCACCTATCTGTCGAGATAACATGTTAACCATTTCATGGTTACTATCATCTACTTGCTGCCTAATGGCTTGAAGTGAACCAGTATTCATACCTGTAGATAAATAAATTTGTGAACTAGATCCAGGGATAGGAGGGCTAACTCGATTCCCCAAATTTAGCATTGTTCCATTTGCCCCAAAAGGGGGTATGCTGAATGGAGGAACATTTTCAGGGAACGTCGAATACGTGCCTTGTATGCCTTGCATCATAGACGTAGGCATACCATAAGGCATGTTTTCCCTCGTAACCGTTGGAGCAATCTGTGCCTGTACTGATGTAGATACAGGCATTTCTGCAACTGCAGAAATTGCTACATTCTGGGTTGGCATAGTGGTGCCATGCCCCATTCCAGTATACACTTCTTCATTATTGTTACCGCTACTTCCCCCGGGGCTGCTCTGGTTACCCACGTTAGACCCTTGAGGGGAGGTTCTTCCTCGATTACTTGCCATACTCACAGTCTTACCACTTCTCAGGTGCATATAAAACGTAAATCACAACCAGGGCAAGTAACAAATACCAAGTAGCATGCAGCAAACAAAACACACAAAACGCTTCTGTAAAACTTAGTTTTCACAAAAACGGTCCCACTGGGCGTGCCAATTTGTTTACGTCGATTTTTGGTAAACAAATATCCTCTTAGTTCAACTGAAGGAAGTTTAGATTTCAGGGTCCTTTTGAGAAAACGCTTTGCCAAAGTGTAGTGTGTGAATAAATGTGTTTTCAACAACAACGAGCAACTCAAATGAAACTAGATGTTATTGAATACGAGTCGATTACAGAACAGTCAAACAAACTAAAATAGCATGAAAACTACATGAACTGCAGATTTCGACAAACAAACTACACAAAAGAACTGGAAATCAACAAGCTGAAATGCAGGGAAACTAAAGTGTTGGTTCTGCAACATACTCCTCCATCATCACGTTTCGCTCCTCGAGTCTCATTGATGCGGACATTAGAGCTTTCTGGTGAATTTTTCAGAGTTTAAGTTGGGAACCTTTTTCTTCTGCTGCTACTTCCTCTATTTATAGTGTTCTTTCTTCGCACGTTCTTGGCGGTTTTCTTGAATGCATAATGGCTTCGTGGGTTTTGAATTTTGGCGCCATACCCCACGTTTAGCCGGTGGTCTTTGCGCACGTGACTCTATTGCCACGTGGATGGTTCTGAGTCGTGGGTGACCGTTGCTATTCGTGGCATCGTGGGTATATGCACGTGCTTGTAGTTGCTTGTTACTCGGTAACTGCCTCTTCTGTTAGGATGATCGAGATTTCTTCATCTGCTGAGTTTGTCGAGATATAGCTCTTACTAACTTGGCTTTGGGGGACACCATGTGCTGAGTCGCCGGTCTCGCCGTAACCCTTTCTGTCGAGAATATGCCTTTGCACCATGATGTCGAGAATCGTAGTACTTATAATTTTTAGCTTAACAGAAGGAAATGTAAAATTAACAACAAAAAGATAGTCATAAATCCACATGTGAACACCACCCTACTAACACATTGGAGGACTAATTGGCAATGTGGTCATGCGGTCAAATGCCAAGTAAAATAGTGCATCAAAGAACAGTGGCTCCTTGCACACTTGTGGCTCTAATTCTACTATTGAATAGGCTGAACAAATTTATAATTAATTTATAATTTTTCAAAATGAATAAGTTTACATTACATATTTGTATTATGCATATATATGTTTAATATTTATGTAGGTATGATTATACATATATTAATTAGGAGTGAGAACCTCCACACATGGAAGATGTATTCAAACGTACTCATTCAGAGAAGAAAAGAAAGAGCAGATTTGGGTAGACGTGGGATTTGGGGATACTTATGTAGGTATGATTACATTAGTTAAATTACTAATATGTTCATATAATTTTAACAAAAAAATAATTTGTGCAGAATAAGTTTGAGGAGGAAATGAGTCAATCCTCGACAGAAGTTGGCTCCCCTACTGCTATGAAACTATGGATTGACGTAGCATGCAGAAAGCGCAGGTACGGATCTATGGTGTAGGTGATATGTCGCTCGATACAAACTTGGTGTTATTTCCTTAACCCAGGAGCCAACAACTGAAGCTTTTTCAATGCCTCAGAGTTCACAGATGCCCCATAAAATGTGAGTTGTTTCACCGAATGAGCCAGATTATGGAAGAAAATAAGATATAACAGAGAGACTCGACCAACAAGAGACAAAAATTGTTAGTCTTAGAAAGGTGCTTGCATAGTTGAAGGAAAAACAAGGGTTGAGGATGAGGATGAGGATTCTCATTTTCCTACTGATGGACCATAGAAGGATGAGATGATTATAATGATGTTATTTTCCAAGTCGTTCATAATAAATTATGAGGAGCCCAATACTCGCGAATATTTGGTCATCATTAGATGTCGATAATAGTAAGTTACCGTCGGTTTTTAAGGTTTACCGACGGTGGAACCATCGATAATAACGTGCTTTAATTTCTTGTAGTGATGGACTCGTTTGTACTTAAAAATTAAGCAACTTTAAAATTGAATAAAAAATGATTTTATTTTTAGCGCTTTTTTGAAAAGCATAAACTGGTTTATGTTTTTATATAAATATTTTTTCACTAAAAAATACTCTATAAATAATTGATTATTTCAAAAGTTAATAAAATTAGCTTAAAGAAATAATCAATTTTTTCTTTTTATCAAAAGCATAAACAAATAGCTTAAAAATGTATAAGTGATTATATTTTTAAAACAAGTGAATTATATATAAAATAATTTTTATAAATTATTTATTAATAATTGAAATCATAACTAATTATTAGAGACTTGTTTTTATGTCCCTAGATTTTGTCTCTAAATTTGGGTGGAGTGTAGATTTTGAATACAAATAGGGTGGAGTATCATTTTGCCAAACCTTGACAGGTGAGTATATTTTACCTAATATTTAAAATACAAATGGATGTAAATTTTTTATGGACATCACACCTACTTTCTCAAATTAAAAACTAGCAAAATGAATCAATAATCAATAGAAAATGAGCAATAATGTGTTATTGTCTTGCTTGCAACCATCATTATATCTCAGCTTAATCATTTGAAAACACCAGAGAGGCAAACCTTTTTGGAATTGAAGGTAAAATTAGTCCTTTCTAACCAAATATACCATATTTTTGCATGTCAAATCATCATCTCTAATTTTTTTTTCTTTCAGTTGAGCATGAAAAGAAACCTTAGAATTAATTGTAATGCTCTTGTGATGAACAATGAAAAAGAAAAAAAATGTCAATCAATTTCAAAACAAATATAGTGCATGGGGATCTCTTCTTCATAGATTTGTTGCAATATATAACACAATATATGGAAGTATGGTAGGAATCAAGGGGCCTCATAGTAGAATTTAGATAGGCTTGAATGCAAGAACTCTTAGCGTCCATGCTTAACACAAGACAGGGAAGGTGAAGTCCTGGTAGATCTGTTTTGTTAATCCAATGATATGAAATGGGTGGAAAGATCCTGCCAACATGTGATGGACCCAGGTGTTAGGGATTGGGACCTTGTGAGGGCGGCTTTACGTAGGTTTAGGGGAAAGTTCTGCAAATAACTCCCCGTGCGACCTTGAGATAGCTCATGTCGTTCTCAAAGGCGATGTGGTGCTCTCATAGATCTGAATCCCATGTATATGATTCAATTGTAGGGGCCTTCTGAAATTTTCTAGGGACTTGTAGGGTCACCAAAGCTAGGGAATGAGGAAGCAGGAAGGGGATGGACTCACCTTCATCGTCGAGATGTAGGGATGGCAATGGGTCTCGGACCCATTGGGTACCCGCTCTAAATACCTACAATGAGTAGGGTAAAAACCCGGTAGACGGGTATGGGGTTGGGTATGGGTAATTACCCACAAAAATTAGTGGGTACGGGTGCGGGTATGGGTAGTATAGTACCCAACCCGCCCCATACCCGCACACACTTTATTAACTATTTTTATTATATATACACACTTTGAAATATATATATCAACAAACTAAATTAAAGTTATAAGTTTCTAAGTTACTCTTTTAAAAATGAAGGGTTTTACATATTAAATATTTGGATAGTCTTTTGTATTTTTAATTAATGCTCTTTATTTTATAATAGTAGTTATATATTATTTTCTCTTGCAGAATGAAAATTATATTTTTCGTTAACTAAATTGTGGGTAATGGGCACGGGTACGGGCATATAGGTACCCAGAGGGTACAGGGACGGGCATTCAAATTGCTACCCACGCGGGTATGGGGACGGGTATGGGTATCTTTTGAAAACGCGGGTACGGGGATGGGTACTATAGTACCCTACCCAGACCCTACCCATTGCCATCCCTATCGAGATGCGATATAGTTGTCACTTATTGCTTGTGTGTTCCTCCTAGAGCCCAACTCATGTTATGGCTAACCTCAAGGATTTCCATGTGGACCCCTTCATTCTAGGGTAGAGTCGAGTGCTCCAGATCCTGAATACACATACGGATGGTCACATTGTCTGATGAGATAGGATGAGTTTGTACTAGAACATGACCGAATGGGATAGGTACAACAACCATTTAATTTGGTTCTGCTCTCATCCATCCTTGTCCACAACCCTTACCCTCTCCCTCGACCATTATACCTAACTTTCTTAGCCTCTCCTTCTTCGACTGTCTTACTCCATCTACATGTTATGTCGCTGCCCTACCGCTGCCATAGCCTGCGTTGTCACGATCCCTGCTGTTGTTGTCCTTCCTCTGTGACGGCCCCTTCCATTGTTGCTTCCCTAATATCCGCCCCACCATGATGCTGCCACAAGCTCCATCGCTTCCATTTAAGTTCTCCGACCACCGTTTTTGTTGTGAAAACACTGTCATTTCGCTTCCATTTAACATCAACAACATGCTCCAAATGATTTAGCTAGAAATGTGGTAGCTTATTATTAGGTACTTGTCTGACAATAATTTTTTTGGTTACATATGGAAAGACTTGTCTTACAATATACTAATGCCAAATTTATATTAATATACTAATGTCAAATTTATATCTAGAATATAGGTTGAGCTATTGTTATAGGTTCAACTGAATGAATGTATGTTATTGATTGTAATATGAGTTATGGGTTGAAAAATACGATATTCTAATATAAGAACCTTGTAGAAATGCTGCCTTGTATAGTGAAACTGATGAAAATAAGAACCTTGTAGAAATGATTGATTCTTTTGGTTCACTATCAAAGGCATTGTCATTCCATATTTATTTTGAAATTCCCCTATTAGTGTCGGCCAAAACCGGTGTTATTGTGATTGTTCTAGAGTCAGTCAATAAGGCTGATACTAATGGGCAACAATTAGCATCGACTTGTTTCTTCGGTGAGCTGCTTCAGCATCTGGCCGTCTCAAAGAGTTAGTTGCAAGCTTATTTTGTCTAACTCGAAGCCAACATTAAACCAACTCTTAATCAACTTTTAAGTTACTTGACATTACCTTAATTAATAGTTTGTATTCTTACACACTGTAACTACTATACCTATATTTAATACCCAAAAAAAAAAATCAACATCCACCCAAATTTAAAGGTGTGCACAATTAAAAGGTAACCAACTTTAAACTTTAAAAAGAAAAATGTTTCCCTGCGTTCGCTCCCCTAGGGTTTTGGGTGCAGCCGTCAACGTCTAGGGTTTCTGTGCGCCGTCGCCGTTGACCTGTCGTCTGCGCCGCTGTTTTTGACGTTTCGTGTGGGCTCTCTCCTGCGATTCTATTTCCCACCACGGTTTGGGGCAACTCCGGTTTTTTCTTCTGATTTTCTTTCTTCCACAGTGTTGCGTTGTGGGTTTTTTTGATACAAAGACAGTTTTAGAAACCAGGTGCAAGTCTTCCTTCTACGTGTGTTGCTGCAGAACCAGGTGCAAGGTTTTCTTTTACGTGTGTTGCTGCAGAACTGACCATGGTGAACGAGTATGATATTATTCTGGAGGGAGATGAGAACGAAGTTCTGGACATGGGTGCCTTTGACGTCGATTGATGAGCAATATTTTACCCATTGTATATAGCCTTAATTTGTCATTATTAATGATTATTCGTAATTAATTGACCTTGCTTGACGGAGATTTCTATTATTTGGTCTAATTACGTTTATTCTTATTTTCAGGTTTTATTTGACATCAAGGGCATTTTGGAGAATTGCGGAATGAAGATTTGATTGTGCTGGAGTGAAGATTGTATTTTAGGAAATATTAGGATTTAATTTCGGAATAAATTAAGTTTGATATCTTTCAGATTCAAACTTATTTAGGTTGTTATTTTAAAACTCTATCTTTAGGATTTATTAGGATTTACTGTTATCTTTTAGGATTTGATTTTGATTATGATTTATGATCTCAGCTCCTATTTAAGGATTTGTGCTGAGAGAAACAAGGACCTTTTGCCTTCTGCTTATTATTCAGTATAATTTCGTTTTCAGTAATTATTAGAGTTCTGCTAGGGTTTATGCTTTTATTCCCTACTTCCTCCAAATTAATTGCTGAATTCGCCCCATCCATGGAAGGCTAATTCCCTTCGAACGAATTCCTTTGCAAAGTATATCGCGCTCTTGAGGTATAGTGCTTAATAGAATTCGCCTGATTAGTTTTCTTCATCTCTACTTCTGGCTTAGGTTTGCTTAATTCCTTATGATTAGAAATAGAAGATGATGTATGTTCGCTTAGTTCATATTAGGGCGTAAAAGATTCCTAATCGCTTAGTTTAGGAATCTGTGGATTAGTTATCGCTTAGTTAATTAATTCTCACGAACTAGGAAACTAATAACAAGAATTGACCTTTAGATACCCGTGATTGAGCAGCGATATACTGAACAAAGGGATTCGTCCGTCTTACTTATCATATTAATCTGTTTTTTTTACTCTCTGCTAATCTTTTGAACTGAATCACAAAACCCCCCCCATTGTGTGTGCGTTGTGCGTTCTTAATACTGAGTCTTTGTTGAAACGATAATCCTTGGGAAATGACCTAGGAGTCACTTCCTAGTTACTACAGTTTTCTAAATTAATTATTTGTATCAGGTACGACCTCGATCATCGATCCCATGCTCGGTGAAGACGTGTGGCTGCTTGGCAAGGTTCTGACCAGTTCTCTGGTGGGCTTTGGCCCTTTCAGGAACGTGATGCAAGCGATGTGGACGTCGCGCAACTGCCTGGAGATCCGCCATGTTGGGTCTAATCTTTTCTCCTTCAGATTCAAGAAAACCAAAGACAGGGATTTGGTGCTCAAGTCAGGTCCCTGGTTTTTCAACAGACATATGCTGGTCCTTAACAAGTATGATGTGAGCATTAACCCAGGTGAGGTTCCCATGTCTCAAGTGCCTTTCTGGGTGCAAGTGCATGGTTTTCCTTTCACATACCGTACGGAAACAGTGGCGAAGTCGCTGGCAAGATGTTTTGATGGTTTTCTCGATTGGGACAAGCGTAGGGATGGTGAGGGACTCCGAATCAGAGTATGGGTTAGCCTCAACAAACCTCTTCGTAAGGGGCAGATGGTGGCCGTGCCGGGGCGAGAACCGATCAAGGCGACCTTCAAGTACGAGAAGCTCTATGACTTTTGCTTTCGGTGTGGTCACTTTGACCATATTAACCGAGACTGTGGGCTACCCAAGCCCGCCGCCGGCGAACCTCTACGGTTTGGGGCATGGTCGCGGGCTTCCGGCGGGACTCGAGGGGGGCAGCGTGGTGCTCAACAAAGGGATAATGCAGCTGGGGTTGCCGCGGACAATGACAACCGCCAGCGACAGTGTGGCCGTCGTGGTGGTGTGCATGCCGGTGAAGTGAACGTGAACCATGGGATTGTGATTGAGGAGGGAAGGAAGGAGGCCGTCACGGTCAACAATGGCAAGGCTCCACTTGTGAATGATGAGAATGGTGACGAGGATTGGTTTGATGAGGAACAAGAGGATGAAAATGGTGATAATTATAAAGGTGTGTTGAGTGAGGAACTTGAGCATGAGGGAGGTAATATTATAGGCTTGACTATGAATGAAAGTGTTGGCAAGAATGATCTTCTGCTGAACCAGAGGAAGCGGCCAAGTGGGTCCTCTTCATCACTTGGTGTACGCGACACGGGGATTTCCCCACCTTTGAAGAGACAAAATTCAGTTGGATTGGGATTGGCGGCGACCGAGGAGCGGTCCCGCCCACCTCAATGAGGCTTTTGTCGTGGAACTGCCGCGGGCTTGGGAACCTGGAGGCAGTTAGGGCCTTGCGTGGGCTCATCCACTCACAAGCTCCCGATTTAGTCTTCCTCATGGAGACTAAGCTTTTTACTTTTGAAATGCAGAGGGATCGTGGGATGGGAGGACTCTCTAATATTTTTCCCGTCCAGTGTGGTCGAAACAGAGCAGGAGGCCTTTGTCTTTTATGGTGTTCAGAGGTGGAGGTAACAACAATTAATGCATCTTTACATCATATTTTATTTACTGTAGTCCATTCGGACCATGTGGCTGTGCCTATGCAGGTTTACGCAATTTATGGTTTCCCTGAGTTGCATCTAAAGGACAGAACCTGGGCGATGGTTCATTCAGTTCGGCCCATGGCGCCGATACCGTGGCTTTGTATTGGAGATTTTAATGATATACTTTCCCCGTCTGACAAGCTTGGGGGTGACCCGCCTGATCTAGGGCGTTTACAGGTCGCAACCCAAGCTTGTGCAGATTGTGGGCTTCAGAGGGTGGAATTTTCTGGTCCCTCCTTCACGTGGACTAATAACAGGGTTGGGCCAGGTAGAGTGGAGGAGCACTTGGATTATGCCTTAATTAATCAGGCTTGGGTGAACTTATGGCCAGTTTCTTATGTGTCCCATTTAATCAGACATCAATCGGATCATAATCCAGTAGTTCTTCATTGTGGGTCAAGAAGGACTGAGATTCAGCGGCATAGAACGAGAATGTTTAGGTTTGAGGAGGTATGGCTTGAAAGCGGAGAAGAGTGTGCAGAAATCATTTCTGAGGGGTGGAGAAACACAAATCATTCCATCCTCTCTCGGATTGAACAGGTTGGTCGCTCTCTTGACTCTTAGGGGCGGGGAAAGTATGGGGATCTACCTAAGAGGATAAAGGAGGCAAGAGCACTTCTGCAGAGGTTACAAGAGGATGTTCAAACTAAGCAAGTGGTGATGGCTACTAGAGAAGCAGGGAAAAATTTAGATGACTTGCTAAAACAGGAAGAGATAGCGTGGAGCCAGCGGTCGCGGGCTAACTGGTTAAAGCATGGTGATAGGAACACAAAATTTTTCCATTCCAAAGCGACCCAAAGGCGGAAGAGGAACCTGATTGAGGAGATTCAAGATGACAACAGAAGAAAGTTTGTGCGTGATGCAGACATTGCTAGAGTACTTACGAGTTACTTTCAGGAAATTTTTGCGACTTGTAACCCAGCTAGGATAGAGGAGGTGGCGGCCCTGGTTGATGGCAGAGTCACCGATGCTCACAAGAGGATCTTGTCGTCCCCCTTTACAAGGGAGGATGTGGAGGAGGATCTTTTTCAGATGCACCCAACCAAGGCTCCAGGTTTAGATGGCTTCCCGGCCCTCTTCTACCAGAAGTTTTGGCCCATTGTTGGGGATGATGTTTCCGAGTTCTGTTTACGAGTGCTTCAGGGAGATATATCACCAGGTATGGTTAATCAGACTTTAATTGTTCTTATACCAAAGGTTAAAAAAAGCAGTGTTTGCAAATCAATATAGGCTTATCAGTTTGTGCAATGTGATTTTTAAGATCATTTATTAAACCATTGTCAATCGTATGAAATTGATTTTGCATGATCTAATTAGTGAAGCTCAGAGTGCTTTTGTCCCAGGCAGATTAATAACAGATAATGCTTTAATTACCTTCAAATGCTTTCACTACATGAAGAAACGAATCTCAGGTCGTAACGGCATGATGACCCTTAAGCTTGATATGTCAAAAGCGTACGATAGGGTAGAGTGGCCCTTCTTGAGAAGTGTTCTCACTCACATGGGCTTCCCAGTACATTGGGTTAATTTAGTTATGAATTGTGTCAGTACAGTTAATTTTTCAGTTATGCTGAATGGGAATCCGCAACCGACTTTTGCACCCCATCGGGGTTTGCGACAAGGGGATCCTCTCTCCCCTTACTTATTTATCCTTTGTGGTGAAGCTTTTTCTGCTTTGATCCAGAAATCTATTTCTACATCTGCTTTGCATGGAATTAAAATTGCTCGTTCTGCACCTGTAATTTCCCATCTTTTGTTTGCAGATGATAGTGTTCTTTTTGCTCGGGCTACGGTTCAGGAAGCGGAGTGCATAAAAAACATTCTAGCAACCTATGAACGTGCCTCTGGGCAAAAAATTAATTTAGAGAAGTCTATGTTATCAGTTAGCCGAAATGTGCCAGATAACTGTTTTGTTGATTTACAACTTTTGTTGGGAGTAAAGGCTGTGGATAACTATGACAAGTATCTAGGTTTACCCACTATCATTGGGAAATCAAAGACTCAGATTTTCAGGTTTGTGAAAGAACGAGTGTGGAAAAAACTGAAGGGTTGGAAAGAGCAAACTCTCTCTCGAGCTGGAAGAGAGGTGTTGATAAAAGTTGTGGCGCAAGCAATCCCATCGTATGTGATGTCATGTTTCGTTTTACCTGATGGGTTGTGTGATGAGATTGAGAGCATGATTTCCAGGTTCTATTGGGGTGGAGACGCCTCCAAGCGTGGTATTCACTGGGTTAAATGGAAAACTATGTGTCAGGCCAAACATGTTGGAGGTCTTGGCTTTAGGGATTTCAAATCCTTTAATTTGGCCCTTGTGGCTAAGAATTGGTGGCGTATTTACAATTTCCCTGATTCCCTTCTTGGTAAGGTGTTCAAAAATGTCTACTTCTCCTCCGTTAGGATGGAGTGTGCTAAGAAAGGGTATCGACTGAGCTATGCATGGAGTAGCATATTAAAAACATCATCAATGATCCAGAAGGGTAGTTGTTGGAGGATTGGGGATGGATCTCGGGTTCGAATTTTGGAGGATAATTGGCTTGCTAATGGTCCTCCAGTGAATTTTAGGCAAGATGTGGTTGATGAGCTTGGCCTAGCCAAGGTTGCAGATCTCATGCTCCTAGGTAACGGTGGTTGGAATGTTCCTTTGATTGAGTGGACTTTTTACCCAGCTACAGCTGCTCGGATTATGTCTGTCCCTCTCCCTCTCCAGCCTGAGTCAGATCAGCTCTTTTGGTTAGGGACTGCAGACGGTTTATATTCAGTTAAAACAGGTTATGAGTTTCTTCAAGAGGTGGTAGCCCAGGATTCTCCCTCGACTTCTCTCTCACGGGGGCTTGATCAAACACTTTGGAAGCGGTTTTGGAAAGCACCTTCTATGCCCAGGGTTAGGGAGGTATCTTGGCGTGTGTGTACAGGTGCCCTTCCGGTGCGAACGAAGCTCCGCCAGAGAGGTGTGGATGTTGATTCAAGCTGCCCGTTGTGTGGCCTTGAGGAGGAAACAGTTGACCATCTGTTTCTTGGTTGCAATATTACTCGAGGTTGCTGGTTTGCAAGTCCCATGGGTGTTCGCGTGGATCCAGGTTTGACGATGGTGGATTTCTTGACTATGGTGATCCGGGACATGGATCTTGAGGTGGTGGCAAGCGTGCAACGTCTTTTGTTTGCTATTTGGGAGGCTAGGAACAAGTTTATTTTTGAGGAAAAGATGTTTTGCATTGCGGGGGTACTGGATCGTGTAGCTAGCTTGGTCAGCCAATCAACACTACCTTTCACTCTGGCTGCATCACATGAGAGGGGCAACTTGAAGAGGTGGTGGAGACCGGCAGAGAACATAGTCAAAGTGAACATGGACGCAACCGTTGGTCAGGACAGGTTTGCGGGTTTTGGTCTTGTTGCTAGAGATCATGCAGGTGAGGTTCTCGCAGCTGCAACAAAGTACCCCACTATGGTGCTTTCTCCTACAGTAGCGGAGGCCCTCAGCTTGCGGTGGGCGATGGATTTGGCTATTCAGCTAGGGTTCAGGAGAGTGCAGTTTGAGACTGATTGCTTGCTCTTACAACAGGCTTGGAAGAAAGTTTCTGGGAACTCTTATTTATTTTCCATTATTAAGGATTGTCATAAGTTAGTGGTGTTTTTTGATCATGTTGATCTTACTTTTGTGCGTAGGGAAGGAAACTTTTGTGCTGACTACCTTGTTAGGAACGCCTCTTCTTACCCAGACTCTGTTTGGATTGAGGAGGGGCCTCCGGGGTTGTCTAGTCTTTTGAGGGATGATGTATTGGCATCTATGCTGAATTCGATTTGATTTAATTTTATTTGGTTGTTGATTTAAAAAAAAAAAGGTAACCAAAAAAGAGAGGAATTAGCAAGAAAAAGTTTGACGGAAGGAATTAGCAAAAATTGATTTTGATGCTAATATATTGGCATATAATTAAGGTACATTGGGTTAGGATAAGAAAGCAGAGGCATGGTCAACCCAATTTCTTCTCCTAGCCATTTATTTTTGCTTAATTCATATATTAATTTTATTAATATCTCAAAGAAAGAATTGAACTCCCACTTCTTCACCCCACCAAAGCAGTGAAGAATTGAATTCATGGCCCAGCGCCACTCTCGCGTTGACGCCTATTCGTACAACCCCCTCATTCCCTATATATGCACATAACTAATTTTCTCTGTTTTTGACACCATCATCTTAGGCTTAACTAACTACTCATAGCTTCTCTTCTCTCTCTTCCTTCCTAAATTCATTTCCTATTCTCTCTCTATCCTTGTAACTTTCTTTTTTTATCATCTCATGCTTTCCTTCTTTTATCTTTATTAATATTGAACCCCATTTGCCTTAATTTTGTAATCATGCATTGTTCAAGTTGAGGAACAAAAGTGTAGGACATCACCAAATCATAACATTTAACACTTTTAAGTATATACAGACTTTTTTATTACATATATTTAACTTAACTTTCATTTGTGGTACTATATATACCTTCATTTGCCACCTTTCTCTGCAAGAGGATCACCATGCTGCAGGATGTTATCCACCCTCCAACACAGGCTGAGCAACTCCCCATTGTAATTTCCTTAAGCTTGTTTATTATCTTGGTTAATCTTAAATTTAATGTTGATGTATGTGTAGAGGCTAAGCCAACTTTATGACATGCATGCACCTTCTGAGTTATGAAATTGTGCAGAACTTTACAAGTGTTTAAGAAAGTGGATTTTTTAGGGACCAAGTAGTGGCAATATTGTTCTGTAATTATTTTCACCAGGAATAGCTCCTTTCCTGCACTGAATTAACTCTTTCTATGCAAGAATCATATCCTGAATAATGAATATGGCTTCTTCTTCTTCTTTTTGAATGTGTTGTATGTTTTCATCTTAATTTGTCTCTGAGGAGTCTGAACATTTCCTTTATTGGTAATATTCCTGGAGCTGGAAGCTAGGATTAGCTATTCTTGCAAATTCTTTTCCACAAAGCATCCATACACACAAGTTGTAGGAAAGAAGGTTTTCTCTCCTCTCTCTCTCTCTCTATATATGGTTGTTGAGAAGGGGACCTTGGCCCAACCCTTAAAAGTGGTTGCCATGTAACTAAGGTTAGGACCGAAATTCGAGTCCTGGAAATAGTCTCTTATGTAAAAAAAAACTAAAAAAAAATAAGCTAAGCCTGCTTATAATAAACCAAGTGATCAGACCCTTTTCTCAGACCTGCGCATAGCGGGCGCTTTCGTGCCCCAGGCTTAAAGAAAAAAAATTTATATGGTTGGTGAGTATAATGTTTCATTGACTGGCAAGAAGAAAGAATCAGAGACTCCCTGAGAGTGTGTAAGGGTTTGTTCTCTTGTGATATTATCCAATCCAAGACAATGGCCCTGCCACAAAAATGTCTTTTTCTGAGGGCAAAATCGTATATTTCATGTACCATTTCCGTGATAGTCAATTAAACATAGCTTTCAGTTCCTGCAGAATATATATCTCTTTGGGCTTCTAGTGTAAGCTTTGGCGGTTTGATATTCTTTATTGATCAGTTAGATAGGGAGAAGAAAAGACTTACTTAGTGTAATGACAAACAGTTCATGTTGATCACATAGACATAGCATTATGGGGTTCCTTTAAGTGGCTTTCAATTTCCATTTAAGGATCATAATTTCCACTTACTCAACAAAAATAACATAGCATGAGGTTCCTTCTTTGTTTTTTACCTTGTTGCATAGTTTCATTTCATATCATATCATTCTAACATGGGGTGCCTCAAATCAAAGCTTAGATGCACATCTCTTTCCACAATAAATAACCTGAAAAGGACATTACTCAATGGAGAACTTTTTCTATCTCTATTACTAAATATGGTCAAAGAGTGACTGGACTTTGCAACCAACCAGAGTTATATGTAGAATGCACTATTGGGACTTTGCAAATTAATTTATTTATTTCATTTTCTTCTGGACAATGAAGTCCTAGTCTTTGTGTAGGAGATACTGTTATATTATTTATCTAGCTTGTTTATCACTTTAGAATAACCACTATTGATGAAGACATGTACAAGTTAAAGTCTTAATTGATTAGAGAATATCAGCTTTTGAAATTTGAACATCTTTTCTGTTCTAAGTGATCAGATCAGACTCATGTCTATCAACAAAAAGGGAAGAATTAGATTCAGATTTCACAAAACCCATAACTAAAAAAAATTATAGAGAATCACGTTTCTAGCTTGGTTTATAAAGCAGTGTGTTTTGTTTGAATTATACTCAGCCTGTGTTTGGTTGTTTTAAGAAGAAATGTTGTTTACATTGTTTCTATGTCACACATTTCAGGACGAAATCTCGAGTCCAATTAGTGCGCGAATATTTGAGCTTTGTCATGACCCTGAATTGTTCCCGGAGTCAATTCAGAATTCTGAGGTTACCTCCAGCTCAAATTGTTGCCATGAAGAGAATTCCTCATATGCAGCTTTAGATGCAGACAATAAGATCAATAGTACTACTGAAACCAGCACCATCAATAACCAAAACACAACAAACAGCAATAACTTGTCTATTATCTTTGATTCCCAAGAAGAAATTGAAAATGACATATCTGCTTCCATTGACTTTTCATCATCTCCAGCTTTTGTTCTCCCCATCACAACAACTCAGCAGGAACAACAATTTGATTTCTCTTCAGCAGGTTCAGTTTTGAAGGGTCTCTCTTCTCAGTATCTCACTGATCCTGTGGTTGCTGCTGCACCTCTTGTTGGGGCCCCATTACCATCTGTTTTTGATGATGACTGCATATCTTCCATCCCTTCTTATCTCCCTCTTAACCCTTCATCTCCTTCTTGCTCTTATCTCAGTTCTGCCATGGGAGTTTACATGCCTGGGACCCTCAACACTGCTTTGTCTGCTGATAGTTCTGGGTTGTTTGGTGGGAGCATTCTACTGGGTTCTGAACTGCAGACACAAGAATTGGACTACCAGGGAGAAAATGGTGGAATATATTGTACAGATTCAATTCAGCATATGTTTAATCCACCAGACCTTCAGGTATGTGCAATATTCAAGTTTAGTTAAGTTTTCCTTTATAGCTTTAAGTTTTAGTTAACTGTTGTTAGTTGTTGAGAATTCTCACATTGAGTAGAGATATAGCTAAACAAGTCCTTATATAGAGTATAGTAATTCTCACCTCTAATAGTTTTATGATAAAGTTAGTCTTAACCCAAATTTTAAGAACAGTAAATGAACCAAATGAAAAAATTCATTCCCAATGTTCAGTGAATTGAATTCAGAAGTATGGAAACAGAAGTACAATGGCCAAAGAAACTTCTTGATGATGCTAAAGCATATTTGTTGTAATTCTATAAGGCTGAAGCAGTAAAGTTCTTAAAAAATTAGGTGAGGATTTTTCTGTGTTGAACTTTTAGGGAAGGTTCATGGTCCACAATATCTTAAGGTAAAATCTCATAGGTTCCCATATCCATTAAATAATAGCTAGCTATCAGTCCCTTTATAATGTCACCTGCATTAAAAAATAGAGTTTAAAATGTTTTTAGTCTCTGTAAAATTTATGAAAATCATTTTTGGACTCTTGCAAGAAGGAATAACCACTTTCAGCCCAAAAAAAAAAGGATAAAAGAGCAGAATCATTAGAAAGACACATTTCATTCATGGGTGGCTCTGTTCATGTATCTCTTTCTAGTTTCTACAGTCTAATAAAAAGTTAATACACAGTAATAATGAGTGGGCCAGGCATAATTCTACATCCTCTTTATGTTGAATAAGATATTGATCCTTAATTTGATAATTTCAATTTCTCTCACAGGCACTTGATGCTGAGAGTCAGAAACTGGTAGCTGGTGCTGGGAGTACTTCTGCCACTTTGGCACCAGAAATCTCACACTTGGAGGAATCTACCTTAAAGGTTGGAAAACTTTCTGTTGAGCAAAGGAAAGAAAAGATTCATAGATACATGAAGAAGAGAAATCAGAGAAATTTCAGCAAGAAAATCAAGGTACTTTTATGGTTCCTATATATCACATCAACCAAGTCTCATGCATATTCTGAAAATTCAACTAATGATACCAAAAAAAAATATAAAATATGCAGTATGCTTGCCGGAAAACTTTGGCAGATAGCAGACCCCGGGTCAGAGGGAGGTTTGCAAAGAATGATGACTTTGGAGAGACTCATAGACCAGCTTGTAGCAGTCATGAAGAAGATGATGAAGAAGTAAGATTCCCTTTGCACATTTATATCCGTTTGGAAATTTATCTTATAGCATAAGCTCTTGTGCATGTGTTAGACAGAACTTCAGTAAATAATAGCTTATCACATTTGTATGAGTTGTTTTGAGCTTAAATTCATAAGTTGCTCTGGTTCATTTATGAATAAGCCCTTAGGGTGCGTTTGGGTAAACAGCTTAAGGACGCGCTTATGACAATTAGCGGTTATTGCATAAGCGCTTATTCACAAGCTAATATGAGAAACTGAAATTCTTATTCGTAAGCTAATCTAAAGAGCTTATGAAAATAAGTTCTCAAAAACACTTACACAAACGTTTATGATATAAAATAAGTTTTTTCAAACGAAGCCTTAATTATACCTACCAATAACTTATTCATAACTTATTTCAATAAGTTTCTCAAATTAACTTATGAATAAACCCTTATGCAATCAACACTTATTGCTAACTGTTTAAGTAACTTGTTTGCCAAAATATACTCTTAATTGGTCACTGTTGTTCAACTTGCCTTAAAAAAAGGAAAAGAAAAATACTCTGCCACTTTTACATTTCAATTATTTGATGGCATAATTCCTCAATCCTTTATTCCTTCCATTTTGTACTTGCAGATAGTTGTGAAAGAAGATGATGATATGGTTGATTCCTCAGATATCTTTGCCCATATCAGTGGGGTGAACTCCTTCAAATGCAACTATTCCATCCACTCTTTGATTTGAATTAATTAATAGTTGGACTAGTATACATATTCTGTAGCTTCTTTAGATTTTTGCAGGGCCCTTTTCCATCCCGGGTTTCTGCTATCAGGGTTTGATAGCTTGAGGAAACTGAATAATTGGGGTCCAAATAATATACCAATAAGTGAGTTAGGAACACACAGAAACTAGAAACTGTATACATTTTTGCAGATATTGTCCTTTTCTATGTTGTAACTGGGAAGAAGTTTGTATTAATACATGAAAAATTCCAGTTTCCCCCAATATTGTTTAGCCCCTTAATTTCTATAATATTTAGGAACTTGCTTTTAAGTATTTTTACAGGAATTAGTTATCTTTTACTTGAACTACCAAACATGGTCTGTAGAAGCAAAGGAAAAAACAATTAATATTAGTTTTTGTTTGTAATGTTGTTTACGTGCGAAATAAACAACCGTAATTAAATGTATCTAATGAGCAATTTAGATGCTTTGATAAAGTCCTTTTTGGGTTCTTTTAAGGCTAGTATTCAATAAGCAATGAAACTATACATTTATTCGATTTTTTGAAAACGTTAGGTAGTGCTCAAGTTGAAAATAACTCATTATCTGTGATAACTTGAAGAAAGAATGCTCCGATGAGCAATGATCCAAGCGTGGCGATTTGAAAAGGTTTAAACACTTCATAAAGTGTTTAAGTTAACCTAATGAAATAGAAACAAAATATCAATAAAACTTCAGAAAGTAAATGAGAAAATAAGTTACAATTGGTTGAATGGAAGCATAAAACGAAATGAGATCATGTTTACATATAATTCTTAGCAGTCATTTATCGTAACTTGTAACCGTAGATATTAGGTGTTTTCGGATTGTTTAGTAGTAAAGATGTCCAACCCCTATTTCACATATAAACTCTTATTTACGGTGTTCATAAAATAATTGCTAATATAATCCTTTCAAGAATTCCTCGAATCTATTGGTTGCATCCTCAAGTCCAATAACCGACCCAAATTGTGGGTTTGTGCTCTTGAACATGGAGAAAGTGCTTATGAACGTGGGTGTGTCTATGACCAAAACTGCTCCTAACTAGTTACAACCTCGAGTAACCATGAAAACTGTCATATTGGCTTGGTTTGAAGCAGTTAGACTTGGTTAGATATTGAGATCTCCTTTGAACCTGGATTAGTGCTCCTCAAACATTTATTAATTAGATTAGATAGATAGATAATTATTTTAAAAATGCACTTAAATAAATTATACTACTATAATATAATATAATAAACATAGAGTTGGTTCGACCCGAAAGCACTAAGAGTTGGGCCGGGTATGGGCCATCCTGCAGGTATTTGATTAAAAAAAGACAAAATGAGAAATCTGAATCATTAGCTAGCGGTGACTGGCTTCAATTTCCTTTCTCTCGTTTCACTACACTCTTTTGCTCCAAAACCCAAAACCCTAGCTTTCTCCCTCTCGTTCCCACTCCCACCATGAATTGCTCCAGTAATTTCCTCTTCTTCTTCTGATTCTATGTTACATAATGCTCTTCTTTCATTCATTCAATTTGTAATTTTACTTTTTCTGATCTGTGTTGTTGTTGTTGTTGCAATTTGTGCAGTCTCCGGTGAGATTCCGGAAGAGCCCGTCGTGTCCAGGAACTCTGGTCTTCTCTTCGAGAAGCGTTTGATCGAGAGACACATATCGGTAATCTCACTCTCTTTCCCTCTCTCTTCGCATGTGTAAATCTATATTTTGCTGTTCAATTTGCTGAAAAGGCTAGAGGGAAAATGGGGAAAGTTTTGTAATTCTGCAATGGGGGTTCAGAAGCGAAGGACCCTTTTTGTGGGTGAATGTTTTTCCTTATTGCTCCTTTAAGCCCTGGGTTATGGAAATCAGGAGCCTCCCCAACTCAATGTTTGATTTTGAACTGCTTTTTTGTACCCATGAGTACTGCAATTTTGGATTCTGTTTATTTTCAACTCACTTTACTTTTAAACTGTTTTCTTTTCAAAAATAAGTTAAATAGGATAGGATAGGATAGGAGTGTGAAACAAAAAATGATATGGGCTAAATCTGTAATAATTTTATTACATATGTGCATATATTAGGAAGTATTGCAGCTTTGTTTTCTCTGTCTATGTTCTATTTTGAAGAATAAAAGACAGTGCCGGCATTTTATTAAAGAACAAAACAGTGTTTTATGCATGGTGATTTACTTAACATGTTTGATGTGGCTTTTTTACTCTGTATATGTTTTGGTTATGCCATTAGTGTTTCAGCAACTTTTGATGCAATCATTCATTGTTCGTGATGACGTTCTTAGGCTTGTCAATAATGTTCAATTTTGTTGATAAATGACTAGGGTTAGTATATGTTGGTTATGCAGTTAGTGTTTCAGCTGCTTTTGATGCTGTCATTTTTCATGATGATGTTCCTAGACTTGTAACTTGTCAATAATATGTTAATTATTACTAATCTGCTTTTGACACTTGGTGTTCCATTTTGTTGGAAAATGAGTAGGATTATGGGAAATGTCCAATTACTGGAGAACCACTTACTCTGGATGACATTGTACCAATCAAAACTGGCAAGGTATGGTGGATTTGTATCAGGTGTGGAGTTTATAAGCAGGCTACTCGAATCATATTTGCAGTAGTTCTTTGCTTTTCCAGAGTTCACATGCACTTTGCTGATTAAATCAGGATACTTTATCACGCAGATAGTGAAGCCCAGACCTGTGCAAGCAGCTAGCATCCCTGGCATGCTTGGAATGTTTCAAAATGTATGGAATTCAGGCTTTGAAGTATTACGTTTTTTATGTATGATGACTTTGCTTGAAACCGTTTATGCATATGCTTTGTATAATTGATTCAGGGGTTTGATAGTGGTTTCTGTTGATAAATAATTAGAAGAAATGCTTTGAAATATGTATTCTTCTTTATATCTTTGAAAAAAATCATGTAGTCCTCTTGTTATGATGAATTGTCTTGGTTAATTTATAGGAATGGGATGGGTTGATGCTATCAAATTTTGCATTGGAGCAACAATTGCACACCGCAAGGCAAGAGCTAAGTCATGCTCTATATCAGGTAAGAGTGACAAAATTATTGACTTGGTTCTGTCAATTGTGGAAGTTTGAAGCCTAAGAGTGATTCATATGAGTAGTTCCTGTACTTTTATAAGGTTCATCTTTGTTGTTAGATTCTATTGATCTCTTCGTGATTCGTAAGTATAAGTTTTCCATGCTCTTGAATTAATTTCCTATTAAGTGTCATGTTTTGGGATGTTGTAATGAAACCATGATGTGACATGTCAATATGTCATTTTTTGGAATGCCTATCACCAACTAGTTAATGGTTGGGTTGAAAGGTCAGCCCTTTTACATTCTCTAAAACTTACTGGTCTATTTCTTTTAGCTTTTTAGTTTCTCATTATGTCATGAAACTTTTCTATTTGAGATTTACTTTCGAATATTTTAGATAGGTAGTGTGAATTTGTCTTTTGTTTGCGAGGACTTCTTCATATATGAAGGTTTAAACCTTTGGCATCTCATAGAATAGTCAAAATCAGTTTAAGCTGTTGTAAATTATTTGACTAATGGAAATTGAGACATTTGTAGTTGATGTCAATTTATAATTGGACTGTTTCTCATCAAGGATAAATTGTTCAGAACAAGAGAAATGTAGGGAGTTATCAGATATATTGCTGTCAAGCTATTTTATTATTTTTATTTGACTTATTAAGTTATTATGCATTAATATTTTCTTTTTTTCTTCAACTTTGTAATCCTTTGATTATCTATTTGACAAGATCATTTAGGCCCAGTTTGGAAGAGCTTATTTGAGCTTATCTGATAGCATAAGCTCTTGTGCAAGTGTTTGGAAGAGCTTGTGCAAACAGCTTATGGCCTAGCATAAGCTGTTTTGAGCTTATTTACATAAGCTACTCAGGATAGCTTATGAAAAAGAGCTTAAGCTTATCTGTAGCTTATTCTCAATTTATTTCAATAAATTTTTAAAAATAGCTTATTTCATAAGCGCTTAATTAAGCTGTTTTTCCAACGGGGACTTAGTTGATATTAATTTCAGAATGTTATAAGTAGTTTGTTTTCCATGTCAGAGCTGCAGTTATATGTTTTAGTTTTAATCTGTAGCATGATGCTGCTTGCCGCGTGATTGCAAGACTTAAAAAGGAAAGAGATGAAGCTAGGTCTCTACTTGCACAGGCAGAAAGGCAGTTCCCTATTTCTACACCAAATGCCATAACAGCCCCTGTCCTAAGCAATGGGAAAAGAGGTTTTTCATGTTATCATTTTGTTGATTTTTCTGTTCTCTGTTTTTCAACCTTGCAAATCTCTTTTTATATAATTTTGAATCCGGGCTTATTGGAGCTTATCTACTAGAAAATGCACTAAATAAGCTCCAATAAGCGCTCTTTGGTTTGCATCCAAACATGTAGTAATAACTAATAATTGGTTCTTTCAACAATTTCCCCATTTCTATTAATTCTTGCTTTTTCTTGCAATTGCGCATTTCAACTATTCTTTTTACTTTTTAGCTGCTGAGGATGAGGAGCTGGCACCTAGTGCGAAGAGAATACATCCTGGAATATCTAAAATCATAATTGATGAGCTAACAGACTGCAACGCTGCTCTTTCACAGCAGAGGAAAAAGCGCCAGGTATTTTCTGTGATAATAGAAAAGTCTTGATTTGTTCAACGCCATTATTTAACGTAGCTGCTATTTGGCATAATTGGAGTATTTCTTTGATGCTACTGTTTGTAAATTTTGATCTTTTCACTTTGTGCATGTTCTTCTCTGATTTGTTTCAGATTCCTGCAACTTTGGCTCCTGTTGACGCTCTGGAGACATACACCCAAATATCTAGTCATCCCTTTCACAAAACTAACAAACAAGGCATTATATGTCTTGATATCCTTTATTCTAAGGTATTGCATTTAATATCTATAAATTGGTTTCGGAAATATGCTATAAGGCAGCATTTTTTTACTGGAAAACTTAATGGCTTCTGATAGAGGGTCATCTCATTTTCTGTTTGACAGGACCTAATTGCAACTGGAGGTGTTGATACAAATGCTGTTATTTTTGACCGACCATCAGGACAAATACTAGCTACACTCAGCGGTCACTCCAAAAAGGTCTCATTTTAGTTGGAACTGCTGGACTCGTTTTTCTTTAAAATCATATTGCTGACTTTACATATTTTTGGTAGGTAACCAGTGTGAAGTTTGTAGCTCAGGGCGATTCACTCTTAACTAGTTCAGCAGATAAGGTAGAGTGCTATCCCTTTCTATTCATTCATTGCTTCGAGGTTGGAAGGATTTTATTTGACCATCCTCTTTTACCCAATAGTGGACATTGTAGAGCTTGTCTATCCATGCATGGTGACATTCCTTTTTCCAGACACTGAACCTTTCATGTAATCTTTGAATTCATAATTCACTCTCCTCATTGAATTCATAATTCACTCTCCTGTAATTTATGTTGCATTTTGTTCTCGTAATGGGTATTTTATTTTCAATGTTTGTCTCAGTTGGTCAACTTAAAATGGTGTATGAGTTGCAAAAATAAATTCAAAAGCACATGGAACCCTGGAAAGATGTAGTTTAGTAATGTTAAGTGATAATACTGATAGTTGTAGTTGTAATTATCCAATTTGATTCAAGGTCTTAAACTACTTTTTCTATTTGGCTTTTCAAGACAAAACCCTTAAGATATTTTTCGTGTCTATTAAATGTGCTCCTGTCTGCTTAGTGTTGTCAAACTCGGCAACTTCTGAAATGAGCCGGTCAAGTGTTCAACTTTTATAATATTGCAAGTTGCCATTTTCATTTTGCTTTTTCCAGTGATCAGTATTCTTTTTACTTCATATTGCAGACAGTACGTTTGTGGCAAGGGTCAGATGATGGTAACTATAACTGCAGGCATATATTGAGGGATCATACAGCTGAGGTAAATCAATCTAAAGCTACCCTATTGCTGTCCCTAATCTGTTATTATTTGATCTATTACCATCCTCAGTTTTTCTCTCTTTGTTATTGGTTTGTTCTGCAAAAATGAGCTGGTAGATTTTTCTCTTCCATTTATTTGAAGATAAAAAATTCAATAATTTCCATTGGTGAAATTGAGGCATACCTTCATGAGTTTTATTGTAAATTATCAAGTGATGAGGGATCGAGGGCATGATGAATAATTGTACATTCTTCCAGTGGCTTAACATTTATTATAAAGCTTCTTGATTGGGATTATTTGTTTTTTTTTTCAATAATTCTATCTCTATTCTTCTTCAACTTCATACTTTTCTCCTGCATGCTAATGATAATCTTGTTGGCCTGGTATTAAATTTTACATGCGGGCTGATATCATGCTCTCTTTGATGGTTTTAACTTTTAATCTATTTTGTGCTTAATGAGTTTTATTGTATATTATCAAGTGAGGAGGGATTGAGGGCATGATGTATTGCTTGCACATTCTTCCAGTAGCTTAACATTCATTATAAAAGCTTCTTGATTGGGATCAAGGTTGTTAGACTCGAGAGTCTATGAAGACTCGTTTAGTGTAGGTAGACTCGACGTCGAGTCGACTCTTAAGAGTCTACCAAAAATGAAAAAATACTTAATATAACCTGTCATAGTGTGCAAAGATAACCTACTAGGACCATCAAAGAGGCATTAACCAAATAAATTCAACATCCAACTTCATTATAAAGCGAAGTTCAACAAAGTACATAAATGATTAAGTACCGCACCATAAGTTCTTTGAAACTAAGAGCAAAATTAAAACAAGAGTGCATAAGAACTGAGAGTGAGAAGAACAGCCACTCAAAAGGGAAGACAAGAACCAGGGACTCACTCTTTGTTCAAACAACCAGTGCTCGATGCAAGCAGTTCGTAAACTCTCAGCGGAGGCGGAGGCTCCCTCTCAGGTGAGGGTAAGACCTGATTCAGAGTGGGTTTATAGAGAAAAAATGAAGGAAAAAACCCAAATTACCCCTTCCTATTTGGGGATATAGGTGCCCAGACTCTTCAACTCGCTGTAGACTCGCGAGTCTACACAAGTTTGCTCGGGTAAAGGAATTTTCGAGTTTGAAGGCGTGATCACTTGTTTTGTGGAGGTAGAATCAAGTTAACTCGTGAGTCTGACAACAATGATTGGGATTATTTGATGTTTTTCAATAATTCGATCTCTATTCTTCTTCAACTTCATACTTCTCTCCTACATGCCAATGATAATCTTGCAGGCCTGGTATTAAATTTTACATGTGGGCTGATATCATGCTCTCTCTGTGACAATGGTTTTAATCTACTTGAGTGGCATATGGGTCCTTTTTGTACTACTGGATGGGATGAGAGTGAAAAGGAATAGAAAGTTGTTATCTTATCCTAACCCAACCTCCTGTCAAGTTTTATATGTGATGGGCAGTAAGGATAAGGGATAAGGTTTAGTTATCATATTCTGTCAGCGCAACAACAACTGCTTAGAATAGGATGTGATTACTTTATGGAATCGTGACTTTTTATCGTCCTTGAAAACATAATGAGAACAGTTTATTCATTTGTCTAGCCTCTGTTACTCCATAGTTCACCCTTATTACACATCTGCAATTGTTCTTTCACTTCATAAGAATTTAGGTCGTGTTTATTTGAGGTTATATCTTATAGCATAAGCACTATGCTAGTTTTTTGGGTAAGCTTGTGGACAGCGAACATTCTTGGTAGGAGAGATTTTAGTCTCTAGGAGACTAGGAGTAAATTGCTGTATGTATGTTATTTGGGTTCAGTTATACATATTTTATCAGTTTATTTCTGGTGCTCTATCACAGTTGCTTGTTTTCAGTTGAGTACATCTTCTATAATTTGGTGCTCTTTGGTTTGATATATAGTATCCAAATAAATCATAAAATTTGCTGTGTATGAAACTATACATCTTAGACCAATGAAATAGTATTTCATATGTTGCAAAGTCCCATATGAATGCCTTTATGATTGTTGATCTTAACTATCTGAGGGCAATGTTTCTTTAAAATCTATAATTTTTCTTTATCCTTGCCTTTTATCGTTGTCTCATTTATGCTCTCTACTGTCTGTTGTGATGCAAAATGGTCTGTGTTTCCTTTTTTCAGGTGCAAGCTGTCACCGTCCATGCCACCAATAATTACTTTGTGACTGCTTCGCTTGATGGCACTTGGTGCTTTTATGAACTGTCGTCAGGGACATGTCTCACTCAGGTCAGATCTCTTGTTTTCTCTGTATGGTTGGTTGCAGAGAAAACTCACCTATATTTGGATGAAGCACTTTTCTCTTCTTTTTTTTTGTTAAGAGTCACTTGTAAGGATTCTCGGGATTAGTTTCATAGATGTTTCTGAATAATGTAGAAATTTAGTTTCTTTGAACATTTTGCAACTTCATTCCTTCCTAGATAAGTTCTGAATCAGACAATTACTGATTTGTATTGTGTAGGTTTCGGACCCTTCTGGTTCTTCTGCAGGCTATACAGCTGCAGCTTTTCATCCTGATGGTCTCATTCTTGGAACTGGCACAACTGATTCTATTGTTAAGATCTGGGATGTGAAAAGTCAGGTATGCATTCTTTTTACTTTATTTATAATTCAATTAATATTTTATTCTATTCCAAATTTATTTGCTTTTTACCTTGTATTTGTTGCAGGCAAATGTTGCTAAGTTTGATGGACATGTAGGGCATGTGAATGCCATATCTTTTTCCGAGAATGGATACTACCTTGCGGTATGTGAAAATATAATCAGTAAAAAAAGTAGGATGATTGTTAATACAGCATGCTTATTGTATCTTCAAATTTGTAGACTGCAGCTCATGATGGTGTGAAGCTTTGGGATCTACGTAAATTGAAGAACTTCCGTAATTTCGCTCCATATGACTCAGAAACTCCGACGAACTCCGGTATTCATTTTCACTTATTCTTAATGGTCCTCTTATTGACAGTAAAAAGTTAAGAAAGGCCTTTATCTAACTCTGCATCTTGCAGTGGAGTTCGACCACAGTGGATCCTACATTGCAATTGCAGGCTCTGATGTAAGGTGAGGAGTGCTGTCCTGAACTGGATTTGTTTGATGGTTTCAGAATGTTGCTGGAAATCTACTCATCTTATTCTGTTTTCCATCCTCTTCCATTAGTCTCTCTTGAACTGATTCCTTATGCTTGTTAATTTGTGCAGAATTCACCAAGTTGCAAATGTGAAATCTGAATGGAACATTATCAAAACTTTTCCTGATTTATCTGGAACAGGTTCTTTCTTATTTTTCCTCTCGTGTATCGTTTTTTCATGCCTAGTATTTCATTGACGCACAGCTTCTAAGACGCTGTTTGATTCTTTCCAGGGAAGGCAACGTGTGTCAAATTTGGTCCTGATTCAAAATATGTGGCGGTTGGATCAATGGACCGAAATCTTAGAATATTTGGCTTGCCTGGTGAAGATGATGTTCCTGCTGAGTCATAATGTGCCTCAGTTGCTTAGCATCAAAGTCCTTTCCTCTGGTGTGACAGTTGCTGCTGCTATTGATGAGTTGGAGAAGTAAATGAAAGTTTTGGTTTATTTGATTATTCAGTTTGGTTCTTTACATACCATAATGTATGTGGGATGGAGCAAATATACTTGAGGCTTTCTGCAGCAACATTACTGTGGCTTGACCTGATCAGCTGACCTGGATGACAAGCTGCAATGCTTGAAATATCTTCAAAACCTAAGAGCTTGTATTATGAGTAGATAATTTTGTAATGTTATTACTTACTATTTAGACAATATATTTGTTAGCCATTACTCTGGAAGTCTATATGGTTGTAGCTCATTCTTGTGTTTGGTGGATTTATTAGACAATAGACTGTTTAATTTGGGCAATTGACATCATTAAAAGACATACTCTCCCTCCGTTCCTTTTTCTATAAGAATCAAATAACTTTGCACTCCCCTTAAGAAAGTATGTTTTTTGCATTAAATTTGCTCTCAAATGTTGAATTTTCAAAGCCATCCTTAACATACTTATTTTTAATCTCTTTCCACCATTAATACATTTCCATATTTTTACAATTGAATAGGGGTAAAATTGTGAAAAGATAATTAATGACAGTTTTATCTGGTTCTTATAGAAAGGAACAATTTTCACCCCCCCTTTTGGTTCTTATATAAAGGAACAGAGGGAGTATTTAAGTACTTTTTTCCTACTACAGGAGAATAGGAGATCATGCATACTTTAGTAGTAACTTGGATGGCGATGACATGTCCCTAATTGCCTTTAGAACATGACAGATATAAAACGTGTCCTGTTTAATCTTAGGTCTATTTTATTATTTGTAATATGGTAGGACATAAAGTTTGTAGCATGAAATAAAGAGAACAAAATAGAAATTTTAATTTTGATTTTTTCTATTGGTGTTTCAAACTTTGGCGAGTTTGGATCAGCGTCAGAATTATTATGAAAATGATATTTTTTGAACAATTCGTGATCATAAAAGATCATTAAAAGTTAATTTCTTCATATGTTTGAGTATTTATGAAATGTTACTTTTTTAGGATAATGCAAAATACCTATATGTGAGGGTTAGAATGTAAAGAGTGTTGAGAAAGATTGATCGTGAAAAAGCTCTACTAGGGCTTTGGAAGGGATGTATTTGCACGTGGAGGGCTCATGAGAGGAGGAGATGAGAGGAGGATGGTAAGCATTTAGTGGAGAATTGATGGTATAAGGAAGAGGAAGAGGAAGAGGAAGAGAGGGACTTTGATTCCGGAAATCTCATTGTCAAAAGGAAGAGTTTGATGTGGTGTAGACCTTGGAAACAAGCTTTGGTTGTGAAGTTGTTAGGTTTAAATGTTTCGATGTGCGTTATGTAAACCCAGCCTATCATATTGTAGGAGGTCCGTGGTAACATCAAGATTGTTGACATGCCTCATGGTTACTTCTTGGTGCACTTTGATGATAAAGCTCTTTCCCGTAGTCTTTGCCTTGATTTTTATCCTCTCCAAGAGAGAGTGAGGTGATTCTTCCAACCCTGAGTGAAAGCATTAGAGTTTGGGTTGTTATCAAAAGATCTCATTGCTTTCACATCTTCATCAAACTCTTTTTTAGTAGTTTCTCTTTTGCAAGCCCCTGCATTGCTATTGCATCCAATTGTTGAGACAACTACTTGTTGGATTAAGCCACTTGCTTGTTAGAGGAAAGCATAGCATCAAATGCTTCAACCTCGTGAATCCTTTCCCATTTTGTCTTTCGTTTAGTGAAGTAACTACCAATGTAGCCATTTTAGTAATAAGCTCAAACCCCTCTTGGGTAGGTAGTGCACCAAAGGCTCTATTGGTTGCTGCTTCCAAATTGTCTCTTGCATAATTAGAGATTCCACCATAAAAAATTCTATTTCATTAGCAAGAGAAAAATTATGTTAAGGGCATTTCCTCAAGAGTCCCTTAAAACGCTCTAATGCCTCATACAATTTTTTACTCTCAAGCTAAACAAATGAATTAATATCACTCTTCATCATCCTCGTACGGGAGTAGGGGAAGAACTTTGTAACAAATTTTCCAACCAAGTCTTCCCATGTTAGAATGCTCCCCTAAGGTTGAACCTACAACCAATCTTCATTCTTATGTCTTAGATAAAAAAAAAAAGGAATAGACTCATGATGATAGCCTCCTTAGAAAAATTGTTCATCATCAATGTGTTGCAGTTTCTCTGATGAACCTCTTGAGATGAACATGAGGATCTTCAGTAGCACCTCCACCAAACTGGTGTGCGCTCACAAGTGTGATGAAAGCAAGCTTCAACTATAAGTTGTTTGCATTGATAGGAGATGGAACCATGTTTCCCTCATAATCATAATTCATTTGAGGGGAAGTAAGACCCCTCAAAGATCTCATGGAATTTTGCGCTTCAAATTCAATCATTCTTGCATCCACCTTAGCCCGTAATCGATCATCAAATTCAGCTCAGAGCCTCACCTCAATCTCATCTGGCGTTTCAGCCATTTGTTAGCTTGTACTCTTCTTTTTTGTTATGCGAGAAGGGTATGGAAGGTGCATTCGATTTCTAGATCAAACAATATTGAACTCAGATGAACTGTATCTCGCATACACTAGTAAACAAGAGTCAGTAACACTTGCACACAACCAAAACAAAATAGACAAATAAAAAAATCCTAAGCAACATTATTTAGCTTCAATTGATATAAACAAAGGAACCGACAACCACGCCAAAAACTTGATAACTACTAGGCAAGTATACAAACTTGTTATCTAGTAATAAAAGATATCGAACACGAGGATTTTGTGTGTGTGTGTGTGAACTTAGTTTTGAATGCCTCAAGTGAGCCCTATTAGGGCTTCAACCTGGAACGTTGGGGGTTGTGGTAGATCAAAAAGAGAGCATAGTAGTCGAAGGAGAGGGGAGGGGTAGTAGAGGCAGTGTGTATTTTGTGTTCATTGATGGAATCGGGGATCATTTGACATATCTGAGTCTGAAGAGGGAGGAGCGGGGCTTTGGGAAGGTGATGGAGGTGTTTCTGTAGAGGAGAAAGAAGCAGGGAAGGAGCTCGAGATTTCGTTTTGTTCGCTTCAAGTATAAACAGGATGCTGAGAAAGCTATCGAGTGTTTAGATGGAGCAAAAAATTCAGAGTTGTTTGCTCAATACAAACATGACCCGGTTTGGCAGGGAAGCGGTGATAGGACCTGCTAAGATGCGAAAGGAATGGAGGGTAAAATCGAAGATGATGCGAGCACCGAAACAGGTTTGGAAAGTAAAGCAACTGAAAGTGCAACAGGTTACAGGTACATCTCAAAGGGTGTGCAGAAGTGGATTTCCAAAAGAATAAGAATACAGCCTTGGCGGTGGATTTTTTGGCAGTTAGGATGCTAGGTGAGGTCTATACATTGGAGGTTGTGCGAGATTTTCTATCTGTTAATGGGTTGGGGATGACCTTTGTCTTTCCCTTAAAGAGGCGGGAGGTGATTTTGGGATTTGAGTCCAACGGAGGGATGCTTGAGCGTATTGATGATGGGTTTCTACTTCAGATGTTTAGTGCAGTTGAGCCATGCTCGAAGTCAACATGTGCGAGGAGTTTTTTTACCGTGGTTGAGTCTTCTGAAGGTTCTAGTGCATGTGTTGGGGTACGAGTTCTTTGAGGCGGTGGTGTCATCTTTTGGAAGATTAGTGTGTATGAACGACTACACTAGGGATAAAAGTCATTTGGGAGTGGTGAGGGTTTTTGTTGAGGTTCAAGAGCCTTTTTTGTCGGGGAAGGAGGTGGCGTGCAGATATATGGAATGATATCAATGGTATCTAGGGTTCCTGGGCAGCTCGTGGGGTTTCTTCGTGCAAGGAGGTTTGTTTCCATGGAGGCAGAGGAGGGATCTAGTAGTGGTAACGAAGGAGCTTCAGTGGGCTCCTATCTTCAGTGGTGGAGAGACAACAGGCTAGGATGGTGGAAAACCATGTGCAAACGTTACAAGACAAGGTGCAAGATTTGTTGGAAGCTAGTTATAGCCAAAGAGAGATTTTAGGGCTACCATGCTTTCAAAATTTGAATTTAAACCTTACCCTTATGTGGTGAGTCAGCGGGTGACGTGTAAGATGGGGTATTTTGATAATTTGGATAACTTGCTTCAAGGGAACATAGATTGGGTCCATTTCCACTCTAGTGTTTGCACAAGCCAGTGGGCAGCTAATGCGATGGAGATATTTTTAGTAGAGTCATCAGGGCTGGGGGTAGTGAACTGCAGTTGTTGTTTGAGCCAAGAATTATCAAGAGATTCACTTGAAATGCCAGGATATTGGTCTAGCACACTCTCGGGTGGGGGATATTGAAGGACCAGGGTGTGTGTGGAAAAGGTTTGTAACCATGATGCTGGAGAGGAGGATTTTTGCGTGCATGATGAATATCCTCTAGCTCCTACGACAGACCAACATAAACTAAGTCTTTTGGAGGATAGGACAAAGAAGAAGCTGAGGAGACTTAAGAAGGAAACGTTGCCTGAGAAGCCTCTGGTTGCGAAGAGGTCAAAGGGGAGGCAGCGAAAGAAAGAAGGAGTATCTGGAGTCCTAGAGAAGATGCAATAGAAGCTGGTGTCATGGGGATCGAAGTTCATGACCTTGAGTGGGAAACTGGTGATGTTGCGTGTTGAAGGTAGTACCATACCTTTATCTCATATGGCCTTGTATAGAGCCCCGGTTGGGGTGGTGGCGAATATGGAGAAGCTTATGGGGACTTGTTGGAGGGGAGAGAAGTGTATCTTGGGTTACTTTGGTTGATGTTTGAAAAGGTTCTTAGCTTGGGGGTTTCGGTATGGGGTTTCTCGGTATTCAAAATCGTGCTATGTTATTAGTGGGTGTGTAGGTTTGGTCCGGAGCAGGATGCGTTGTTGAGGCGTGTCGTGAGTGCCAAATATGTGGTTGAGGAAAGGGCTCTGGTGTTGTACATGATACAGGATCAATTTCAGAAGGCATCTGTGTACCGATATGATATAATGCAGGTTTTGGGAGAGGACTATATCGTTCCGCGCACGTTTCGGGATTCTTGCTTCTTTTGCTTAGAGACTGGGACGAGGATAAGCTTCTAGCATGATCCGTGGGTGACAGTGGCACCACTGCAACAGGTGTACACGAGGATGTTGGAAGCTTTGTCGGTCAGAGATGGAGTTAGGATTGGCGGTTTGGATGACCTTTCTTTGTTTGAGAGTATGATTGTTTAATGTGTTCTACCAAAAACTTGATGTGGTGGTGCCGAGCTCCCTAGGAGATGCATTGCTATGGTTAGGAGACTCAAATGGGGAGCTCACAGTGAAAGGGATCTGTCATAAGGTGGAGCCAGTGCTCTTTGGGCCGTTGCCGTGGGTGATTTCAACAAACTTAAGGAGAATGGTGCCGCCAAAGGTAGCTTTGTTCACGTGGTAGGCGGTGGGGAAGAAGATGGCGGTTTTGGAGAATCTATTGCGGCGGAGGATTGAGGTGGATGATGATGGTCTATGTGTTATATGTAGGAATAATGTTGAAACGGTGTCACACCCGTTATGCCATTATTCTTTTGCGACGCAGTTGTGGAATATGGTGATGGAAAGGGAGGGTGTGCTATGGTGATCAATATGGTTAGCTCGTAATGATACCATTTTTCAAAATTTCATTAGCTAGTAACCTTGCAAATGAAGCGCATTCTATATAATCAGTTGTTTACCGCTTAATGTTAGCACAAACAGCAAGAGAGTAAATCATTGTTGACAGCGAAGTATATACTACACTTGAAAAAAATACTTTGTAAAATGAAAATTGAATTATCATAGTTAATCCAATTTTGATTTGGTTTCATATTTTTGAAATTCTTACTAATTCTTAACTTATCCAAGTAAAATAAAGTTAATTTTTTAATTGAATCATCAAGTTAAAAACTAAAATAAACAATTATTAATCTTAAGTTTATATTTCCATGTATAATTGTATAAAATATTATATAAATTTATTTGTTTTTATTCTAGATATAAATTTATTTGTTCTTCAATAATTTAGTATAATAACAAGTTTTTGTGAAGCAAGTTCGAGTCGTAAGACCATATGCAATGGTGAGTTGAGAGAGATGTTGAGAGTTGTTGAGGGTTTGTTGAGGATGAGGTGAAGGAGTGAGATGTTCAGAGTGTTCAACAAAGTTGAGAGGGGTGCTTGGTGCCACGTGGCGGCTTCTGAATGGTGGAGAGGAGAGAGAAGGCCGGAGAGAGAATCTGAGTGGGGATTTTTTGTTTTTAAAAATTTTAAACTGAATTATCTTGTTGAAAAAAAAAATTGAAAATTTTTTTAACCAAAATTCATAACTTTTTTTCCTCTATAAATAGAGACTTGGTTCGTTTAATTTGGACACAGAAAAAAAAACCAATTTTTTCACCATCTTATTATCTTTCCTCTATAAATTATTGTGTGCTTAGTTTGGGATCCCCCTAATATGCACAAGTTTTTTTGTTGTGTAACTTTACACAACCATAAAATTGTCTCTTTTGCCCCTGCTTAAAAAAGTAATCCCATCTTCATCCTTCCCATCATCTTCATCATCTTTAACCCAAAACATCCCAGATTCATCCCACCCAAATTCATATTAAAAAAAAAACATAATTTCATCTTCATCATCACCATTCATCTTCTTCTTCTCCTTCATCATCATCACCATTCATCATCAACCCACATCCACAAACCCCACCCAAACCCAGATTCCGAAACATCCAATATTCTTTTCCAAATTCATTCATGTTTATCTCCCTCACCACTCACATCTTTCTCTGATTTTTTTTTCTCCTGCAGCAACATCACCATTTTCTTCTTTCTTCTTAAGTTGAGAACCACCCCTACCACCATGACTTCACCTTCATTCTTGGAACTGAACACCACCACCAACAGCCACGGCTACACCATCTCCTCCTCTCACCGAAACGGAGCCAGCACCACGAGCTCCCACAGTCACGGCCACAACACCACCGTGAGACCATCACGACAGATCCAACACCTTCACCACCGAGTCCCGCATCAGAGCATCATTGTTCTGCTCTCCACCATCATCCTCTCTTACATCGAGCATTGTTGAGCTCTGGCCATCCCCTTCCACCACCCACCCTCCCCTCAACAAAGAAAGCAATCCCCAACTTCTTCTTCAGCAAAAGGCACCAGATCTGACTAGATCCCCTTCATCTACCTGAACCCAAACATCACCTTGCTTGATGGAAAAAGCTTTCCAAAAAATCAGGGAGTGGAAAGGGGAAAAGGGAGAGGGGAGGAAGAAAGGGAGAACCAGGGAAGAGGTGGGAGATAGGGGAAGAACGAATGTAGTGGGGGAATATGAATGGAGGTTTCGGTGGTGGGGATGGAGGTTAGGGTGGGTTTCGGGTGGTTGAGGTTACTGTTGGGGTGGGTTTCGTTGGGTGAGATTGTTGTTCTAGGTTTCTGGGTTAAGTGGGTGCCATGGAATTTTCTCTGATGGTTGTGGCGGTGGAGGAGGGAGGAGGTGGAGGAAGATGGTGGTGGCTGTGAATTTTTTCTGGAATTGTAGATTAGGGGTGGGAAGGATGGAGATGGGATTAATTTTTGTTGTAAGGGTAGAAGGGACAATTTATCTAGTTGTGTAAGGTTACACAATTAAAAACTTGTGTATATTAGGTGGATCCCTTAATTTGTTGTCTTCCATTTTTAAGTTAAGGAAATAAAATAAATTATTGTCTATATTCAAAAAAAATTAAATTGTTAAGTGTTTATTGTTTTAAAATTTTTTTTTGAATGGCTTTATTGTTTTAATTTAAATTAAAATAATAATTGTAATTTTATGTAAATAATAAAAATAAAAATATAAAATTAAATAAAAATATGAAATAAAAAAATGGTGGTGTAGGGTGAGCGGTGGGGTAGGGTGTTGAATGAAAACCATTGGAGTGGGTAATTGTTGAGAGAGTGTTGAATTGGAGAGAGAAGATGGAGTGTTGGGAAGAGAAAAAGTGGTGTTGAGACTTGAGAGTATGTAATTTAAACAAAGCATTGTAAATGGTATAACATGAAGGGAATAAGTAGCACGAAGCTTAAGTATCTTCAAAGATTCTGAGGATCAACCCACCAAATGTTTGATGGATTATAAATAGCTAAAGAGTTTAAAATTGTAAAACATGAGCCAGATTATTTGTTTTGCTACTAATGTAATTAAAATTTATAACCAAAATCAATTCGAAACGTTAATGTCTAATAATTAATTTTAATTTTGTAGGTAAAGAATACTTAATATCATTCTTACTCCATCAAGATTTACCAGAAAAACACTTAATCTCATTCTTATTTAAAATTTACATTTCTCATAACCACACTTAACTTACACATCACCTCATAAAAGTCCCTAACCTCACTATAATATGTTGTCTTAATGTGTACGACTTTGTAAGGCACAATGGAATGAAGAAGATGTACGTGCGATGTAACCTTTATCAGGGTTAAAATGTCATAATGTTTTAAAGTTAAGTGATTAACAAATGAAATGGAGAGTATATTTTAAATAAGGATGGGGTTAAATGTTTTTAATTTTATGAGAAACCTTGAGGTGTAAGTTTATTTTACCCTAATTTTTTATTCTTATAATTTAAAGTAGCTAAACAACTAAAATTAAATAGAAGACATAAAGTAAGTGAATGGATTCATCTGTGCTTTGAAATGTACAATTTATTTTTCCAATATACCTAAAAATAACAAAACTTAAATTATCCTAGAACAACGAAACATTTCCCTAAGGTTGTGTTTGGATGGGGTGATTTTTGGGGGGAATGTAATTCTAGAGGGTATTTTAAATCCCTTAAATTGAAATACCTTGTTTGGATATTTATTTGTGGAATTCTGAAAATACTGGTAATCAAAAGAGGTAATTTAATTAAGGGATTATGGGGTAATCAGAATACCCTCAAAATAGGAAGTAATTGGAAAATCCTCTCGCTCTCGCTCTCGCTCCCGATCTCGCTCCCGATCTCACTCTCGCTCTCTTGCTCTCGCTCGCGATCTCACAGTCTCTGCAATCTCGTTCTCTGCAAATCCCGATCTCACCCTCTCTGCAATCTCGCTCTCCTGATCTCACTCTCTCTGCAAATCCCGATCTCACTCTCTCTGCAATCTCGCTCTCTCGTTCTTGCTCTCCCGATTCATGGAGTTTCTTCCCCCTTGATTCAGGTACAATCTCTTGATTCTTTCACCAATTTTGCATTATTGTTGTTGTTTTTTCGAATTTGATTTTGTTTTTGGAGTTGAAATATCTGTTTTGTTCTTGTCTTGAGTTTTGTTTGTTGATGCTAGTACTGGGTTTGTCATGTTTTTTGCTCCATTTTGTGCCTGGTTCAGAAGCAGATGAACATAGGTGTGAACATATGCGTACTGGGTTTGTCATGTTTTTTGCTCCATTTTGTGCCTGGTTCAGAAGCAGATGAACATAGGTGTGAACATAGGCGTACTGGGTTTGTCATGTTTTTTGCTCCATTTTGTGCCTGGTTCAGAAGCAGATGAACATAGGTGTACTGGGTTTGTCATGTTTTTTCACCTTCACGCTCTGGATGTCATTGTTTACTTGAAATGAATGGATCAATAACTACTTGCTACTGTGTGCAATTGATTCTACCAATGCTAGTGCTAAATTTCCTCTGCTGGTTAACTTTTCTATTTGTGGCCATTTGGTGCGTCTGATTTTTGCTGTTCACCTCAGGATCTCTTGGTTTCTGCTAATTTTGACAACAAAAAAATATAGTAAAAATGTTGATTTTTTAGTCTATGTTCCTTATGTTCTTGGATTTTGGGAAACCTGTTTTGCATTGTTTTGAGGGGTTGGTTATATCTGGTTTTGCCCTTCACATTTTCTAATTCTTTCTTGTTTTATCTTTTTTCTGACAGTTGAATTGTTGGAGCTGCTGGAACAACAAGTTATATATACAATTAGGAGATACTGGAGCTGTGTGAATCCAATTGAGCAGGTAACACAACATCTAATTGAGTTGTTTCTAACTTTCTTGTAGATTGAACAATTGGAGTAAAGTTGGGCTTCTTGAATCAGTGCTATTCTTATTAATTACCCCACGTACTCGTTTATTTGATGTTAGGCAAAAGAGGAGAACTGATTTAAGAGTCTTGAATTAGATCGACATTAGTGGTGGGAGCGTGTATAAATAAGAATAGCCGGGCCTGGATCGTGTATCAGACTTTTGCAGTTTTGCAAAAACAAAACCAGCTGTGCTGTTGTTCTTAGCTGGAGCTATGGCAACCCTGTTACAGTCTGAGTCAAGGCGCTTATAGTCTGAGTCCCCTCTATTGTTGCTTTCCTTCATTAGTTCCCTAAACTACCATATCACAATAGAAGCCTATCTCGAAATGCAACAAAATAAAACCCTCCTAAAATGCTTCAAGCTCCAACAATCTGAATTCACAACATGAAGAAGTAAGCAAAACACACAATAAAGACTCATCAATCATCAAAACAAAAACAACTTTTGCAAGTTGATTCAAGTGGGGTGGGACAATTTGTTTCTAAATTGTTAACACCTTTCCTAGACTTACATAATTACATTATATAGCACTTGAACTTCAACCAAAATCCCCAAATACCACATGACAAAGTAAGCAAAACACAATAAAGATTTGATTTCACCATCAGAACCCAAAAAAAATAAACTTTTGCAAGTTCATTCAAGTGGGTTAATTCACTTCTTACTTGTTACTACCTTAACCTTCTCTATAGACTTAAATTACATAGCAGTTGAATCTGTGATTCAAGTTTGTTTCTTTTTTCTCTCCCACTCCAACTAAATAGATACCCATCAAGAAACATTGGAAGAAAAAGGTGAAAAGAATCCAAATTTAACTAATACTTATTCATCGCTGACTTGAAAGGAAGCTCATTTTAGCAAGTAGCAATAGCATGATAGATATATATAATAAGGTGCATTGCATTTCTCAAGCATTATTCAAGTTGTCATGACTGTGATTTGATTTATGTGTTTATTGTCACTGTTTTTTGCTAATCCTTGATGATCGGAAAAATATTTCAGGCTACTGCTATAAGAGGATACACTAGCAACTCTGCTATAAGAGGATACACAGTTGGTAAGAACAAGAAATGTCCCAACGATTGAAGCAGTGGCAATGTTTTTGCACATCCTTGCTCACAACCTAAAGTACAGAGTAGTGCACTTTACCTATTATAGATCCAAAGAAACAATAAGTAGGCAATTCAACAATGTCCTACGAGCTGTGATGAAAGTGAGTGGGGAATATTTGAAGTTTCAAGACCATAATAATCTAGAGGGCTCTGAGGCATACAAATGGAGATGGTTTCAGGTAAACTTATCACAAGATTGAGTAATTATATGAGATTTCTAGTAATTACAACTTATTTATGATTTTTAAACTTTTTTAGAATTCGATTGGAGCACTTGATGGGACACATATTCCAGTAACAGTGGCAGCAGAAGATAAACCTAGATACCGTAATAGAAAGGGTGACATCTCTACGAATGTGTTAGGGGTTTGTGGTCCAGATTTAAAGTTTATTTACGTGTTACCTGGTTGGGAAGGCTCGGCAGGAGATTCACGAGTATTGCGAGATGCTTTACGTCGTCAAAACCACCTTCAAATTCCGAATGGTAATATTCTCAACCTTGATACTTTTTTTACTATATTAAATACAATTATATGATTTTTGTTTTCTTGGAAAAAAACCATCGCAGGTAAATACTTTCTGGTCGACGCAGGATATACAAATGGCCCAGGATATACAAGTAATGTTGCAAATGAGGTCACAACTATTCAAGTATCTTAGGCATGGACAACGTTTCGGGACACTTTAGCAATGGATATGTTTGTTGAATATCAACATAGGAGAAACTTAGTTTAGGGACAACATGTTATCAGTTGTCTTTGCTTTCTACCTTGTTTGTTGTGTCTGTTATCTGTTTTTCCATTTCTTATGTTGTTTCTTGTTTATTTCTGTAGTTGCTTTGTTCTGTTGTGTGTGTTGGCTCACTTGGAAGAGCCTTGTTTCCAAGCTTTTTATCCTATTAATATTAATTGAATGATTGATCAGAACTAACTGTGGCTTGATTCATCCAATTATTAGTTAAATGTTTTCAGAAACTCTTCATGTTTATTTATTTTCAAACAGGGTTACAGCTGGACCAGAGACTTGGACAGTGAGGAGCTATTGGAACAGTTGCTATATTGACTTGTTGGTTGCCGGGTAATATTTTATAACTTGAGGATATTCATCATCTTTTTGTTGTTTGATCTGTTTGCTGTGGACACTTCAATTAGGTTCAAGTGCTCTATTTTTCTTCTGGTTATTAGTAATTGTCTAATGTTTGTTTATGTTTGAAGGAGAGATGAGGGGAAAAAGGAAAATGACGGAAGCTAGTAATGAGGATAAGAAAGATGATAGCAGAGCTTACTTTACTTGGAACTTGGAGATGGACCGTGCACTTGCTGATATACTTAGAGATCAAAGAAGCATGGGAAACAAGAGTGATGGTGCATGGAAAGGAGTGGCATATAACACTGCGGCTCAAATGTTGTCTTCACGCTTCAATTTGAAACTTATTAGACAGAATGTTAAAAACCGCATCAAGCTGTGGAGATCATGGTATGGCATTGTTAGTGACATCCTTAGTCAAAGTGGTTTTGATTGGGATGGAACCAAATATATGATTTCTGTTACAAATGAAGATGCATGGAATGAGTATGTCAAGGTAATGATTTTTAATGTTATTACTATTTAATTAAATTATTGTTTGTGTTAGTATTAATATGCTGTCTATTTTCTTTGTAGTCACATAATGACGCTAAGAGGTTCCGATTTAAGGTGATTGCTAATTGGGATGACATTGTAGACTTGTGTGCTAAAGATAGAGCAACAGGAATTGGAGCAGAGACATCCTTGGATGCAGATGACATCATGAGCAAAGAAGCAAATGAGGATGGAGCTTATATTGTGGATATTGATGCTGATGAACAAAGCTCTACAACAAGGAAAAGCAAACAACCAATGGAATTCAAAAAGGGAAAAAGTGGAGAAAAGAATGGGATAATTACTTCAATGAATAAAGTGGCTGAGTCATTGAGTGAATTTGTACAAGCAACTAGAAAAAGGGTGAAAAATGTCCAAGAAGTGGTTCATGATGTGATGGATGAGCTAAAGAACATTTCGGACCTTAATGACACTCAATGGCTAAAAGCAGTGGATTGGCTTTCTGAAAATCCAAATAAGTTGGAGATTTTGAAAGCTCTTCCCATTGAGAGAAAGAAAGATTACATCTTAGCTTTTATGCACTGATTCATGATTTGCTATAGTTTATGGACCCATTTGTAGTGTTTCCAACTTTCCACTATGCCATTGTTGAGACTTTCTTTTATTTAATTTTCATTTGGATTGATGTTAGCACTTGTTACTGTTGAGACTTTTTTTTATTTAATTTTCATTTGGATTGATGTTAGCACTTGTTACTGTTGAGACTTTCTTTTATTTAATTTTCATTTGGATTGATGTTAGCACTTGTTAAAAACACAGTTTTAAATTTAAAGTAATAGGAAATGTGATATCTCTATGAATGTATTAGAAATTTGTGATCCAACTAATTTCAGATTTTTGAGTCAATTCAGGGGGTTTGGGCCGATTATAAAATTTTGGGTTAATTTTAAGTTAAGTTTTTTTATTATAATTATCCAAATAATATTAATTAGATTAAAAAAATAAGATAAAGGAAATTCAATTGATTCAATTGAATTCCCTAGCATTACCCAAACAAAGAATTTTACAATTGATGGAATTTCATCACCTTATCCAAACAAGGGAATTTGAAAATGAAGGGAATTCAATTGAATCAATTAAATTCCCTAGAATTTAAAATCCCTTGGATTTCTACAATCCTCCATCCAAACACAATCTAAGGTTGTGTTTGGATGGGGTGATTTTTGGGGGGAATGTAATTCTAGAGGGTATTTTAAATCCCTTAAATTGAAATACCTTGTTTGGATATTTATTTATGGAATTCTGAAAATACTGGTAATTAAAAGAGGTAATTTAATTAAGGGATTATGGGGTAATCAGAATACCCTCAAAATAGGAAGTAATTGGAAAATCCACCCGATCTCGCTCTCGCTCTCGCTCTCGCTCCCGATCTCACTCTCGCTCTCTTGCTCTCGCTCGCGATCTCGTTCTCTGCAATCTCGTTCTCTGCAAATCCCGATCTCACCCTCTCTGCAATCTCGCTCTCCCGATCTCACTCTCTCTGCCATCTCGCTCTCTCGTTCTTGCTCTCCCGATTCATGGAGTTTCTTCCCCCTTGATTCAGGTACAATCTCTTGATTCTTTCACCAATTTTGCATTATTGTTGTTGTTTTTTCGAATTTGATTTTGTTTTTGGAGTTGAAATATCTGTTTTGTTCTTGTCTTGAGTTTTGTTTGTTGATGCTAGTACTGGGTTTGTCATGTTTTTTGCTCCATTTTGTGCCTGGTTCAGAAGCAGATGAACATAGGTGTGAACATAGGTGTACTGGGTTTGTCATGTTTTTTGCTCCATTTTGTGCCTGGTTCAGAAGCAGATGAACATAGGTGTACTGGGTTTGTCATGTTTTTTCTCCATTTTGTGTCTGGTTCAGAAGCAGATGAACATAGGTGAGGAAGACAATAGTTTCTATTTTTTTACCAAAACAATAATTAGAGTTACATAAGAATTGCTCAAACTGGATCTGCTTCCATGGTGATGGTCTGCTTTTGTAGGTGTATTTCTAGATTAGGATGGTTTTGGGGATAAACAAAAGGACAAAAACCCAATACGTAGAGAAGGAGTTTGATGAAAGAGTAATTTTATAGCAAGTAGCAATAGCATGATAGATATATATAATAAGGTGCATTGCATTCCTCAAGCATTATTCAAGTTGTCATGACTGTGATTTGATTTATGTCTCGGTTTGTTTTTTATGTGACTTTGTATCGTGTGTTTATTGTTTGTTTGCATATTGATATACTATATAGCACTTTCAGCTTCTCTTAGGTGTAGTTTCTGGTTTGGTTTGAAATTATGAACACAACTAAGCAATCAAACTCACAGAGTGTAGTCTTTCTCTTCTTTCCTTCAGCTAAGGTTGTGGTTGAACTTGCGAAATCCAGACTAATCCAAGCTGTTGTGCAATTACACCCATCATTTGTCTCTCTGGATGACATCAATGGTATGAATTCTCAATATTTAGCATTTCTTCTCTCTGCATATTTTAGTTATTGAAAACTTCACTGTATCTTCTAAGGATGACTACCAAAATTATGTTGCAGCTTCTTGTCATACCATTGAAATAGGCAATTAGGCATGTTCGGAATATAACTACAGTCCTCAGTCACTTCCTAAATAATCATATTTGTCTTCACGCTGACTTGCATTGTTTTTTACAGTTTCTACATACTGCTGGTTTATCATAATCATTACATTTTTTAAATTTGATTTAATGAAAGATAAATAGATTTGGTAAACATCTTATGCTGAGCCTAAATATTGAGCACTTCACTTTATAAATGATGTTGAAGAGATTCTAAGGTTCTTGTTTTCCTGTCTTTTATGTTGTCATGTCCATTTACTTGTCTATCTACTTAATTTTGAATTTTCATTTACACTGTCAATTCTTCCTTTCCTGTCCTAACATGCTTTGATTGTTTCAATAGGACTATAGGTACTAATCAATAAGTTGTTTGTGTGTGTTGTAAAATCTAAAAGAGGAATAAAGTTATCTGTGAAGTTCAGTTTATAAAAAATAGTTTTCCTAGCGGAAGCTAACAGAGATTTAGAGTGTTTTTTCCTTACTAAATGAATATTGATGTCTTTCTAGTATTCAATCATTATTTTTATACTATTTGATTAATCTGACGTATAATTTGTAGCTTCAAATTGATTGCCATGGCAAGTTCATACTTTTTAGATATTTCTTCCACTTCAATGCTCCAGTACTTTTTACTTTTTTAGATATTTCTTCCAGTTAAGCCCTATGCTTGAAACCTTATTATATTCTGCCATGACAATTTGAGAAAAAAATAGAAATTTGAGTTTAAATTCTGTCCACATTCAGTGTGAATTTTTTACAGTTTGTTTGAAAGATGAGCAAACCATAATGAGTGTTTTTTACGCTATTATTTAGAGAATGTTTTAACTTAACTCTTCACATTTTCTTAGTGAGCTTGTACACATCCCTTGTCCTTTTTAATCACATCTTATCCATTTTATGTTTAAACTAGCTGATTCTGAATCTGATTGAGTTAGCTTCTCTTACTTCCTATTTTCTTAATAGTGTCATGCAATATTGATGTTTTATTATATGTTTTTTTATAGTTAACAAATGGATCTTAGAGTAGTTGACACTTCAGTTCTTTTACGAAAACGTAAAAGAAATGAAGAAGAAGAGGCAAAATTGCAGGAGCAAATAACATTCATTGTTGCTAGTGTCGTTGCTATGCTTTTAGGTGTAGTAGCTTGGTATCATGAGATGCATTTTGTTAAGGAACCGTCCCGAAATTGGGAATTGGAAAGACACAATTTCCTTAATCGTCTATATAGAGGAACTGAAAGTGATTGCATTGAACAATTAAGAGTCAGTAAAAGGGCATTTTTTTAAACTTTGTGGAATTTTACAAGATAAAGGACAGTTGGTAAGAACAAGAAATGTCCCAACGATTGAAGCAGTGGCAATGTTTTTGCACATCCTTGCTCACAACCTAAAGTACAGAGTAGTGCACTTTACCTATTATAGATCCAAAGAAACAATAAGTAGGCAATTCAACAATGTCCTACGAGCTGTGATGAAAGTGAGTGGGGAATATTTGAAGTTTCAAGACCATAATAATCTAGAGGGCTCTGAGGCATACAAATGGAGATGGTTTCAGGTAAACTTATCACAAGCTTGAGTAATTATGAGATTTCTAGTAATTACAACTTATTTATGATTTTTAAACTTTTTTAGAATTCGATTGGAGCACTTGATGGGACACATATTCCAGTAACAGTGGCAGCAGAAGATAAACCTAGATACCGTAAGGGTGACATCTCTACGAATGTGTTAGGGGTTTGTGGTCCAGATTTAAAGTTATGTTGTGTCTGTTATCTGTTTGTAACAGTGGCAGCAGAAGATAAACCTACATATTTGTTTGTTGTGTCTGTTATCTGTTTTTCCATTTCGTATGTGTTTCTTGTTTATTTCTGTAGTTGCTTTGTTCTGTTGTGTGTGTTGGCTCACTTGGAAGAGTCTTGTTTCCAAGCTTTTTATCCTATTAATATTAATTGAATGATTGATCAGAACTAACTGTGGCTTGATTCATCCAATTATTAGTTAAATGCTTAGTATGTTGTCTTGTATATGTATATTCTGTTTATTTTCAGAAACTCTTCATGATTATTTATTTTCAAACAGGGTTACAGCTGGACCAGAGACTTGGACAGTGAGGAGCTATTGGAACAGTTGCTATATTGACTTGTTGGTTGCCGGGTAATATTTTATAACTTGAGGATATTCATCATCTTTTTGTTATTAGGTTCAAGTGCTCTATTTTTCTTCTGGTTATTAGTAATTGTCTAATGTTTGTTTATGTTTGAAGGAGAGATGAGGGGAAAAAGGAAAATGACGGAAGCTAGTAATGAGGATAAGAAAGATGATAGCAGAGCTTACTTTACTTGGAACTTGGAGATGGACCGTGCACTTGCTGATATCCTTAGAGATCAAAGAAGCATGGGAAACAAGAGTGGTGGTGCATGGAAAGGAGTGGCATATAACACTGCGGCTCAAATGTTGTCTTCACGCTTCAATTTGCAACTTATTGGAGAGAATGTTAAAAACCGCATCAAGCTGTGGAGATCATGGTATGGCATTGTTAGTGACATCCTTAGTCAAAGTGGTTTTGATTGGGATGGAACCAAATATATGATTTCTGTTTCAAATGAAGATGCATGGAATGAGTATGTCAAGGTAATGATTTTTAATGTTATTACTATTTAATTAAATTATTGTTTGTGTTAGTATTAATATGCTGTCTATTTTCTTTGTAGTCACATAATGACGCTAAGAGGTTCCGATTTAAGGTGATTGCTAATTGGGATGACATTGTAGACTTGTGTGCTAAAGATAGAGCAACAGGAATTGGAGCAGAGACATCCTTGGATGCAGATGACATCATGAGCAAAGAAGCAAATGAGGATGGAGCTTATATTGTGGATATTGATGCTGATGAACAAAGCTCTACAACAAGGAAAAGCAAACAACCAATGAAATTCAAAAAGGGAAAAAGTGGAGAAAAGAATGGGATAATTACTTCAATGAATAAAGTGGCTGAGTCATTGAGTGAATTTGTACAAGCAACTAGAAAAGGGGTGAAAAATGTCCAAGAAGTGGTTCATGATGTGATGGATGAGCTAAAGAACATTTCGGACCTAAATGGCACTCAATGGCTAAAAGCAGTGGATTGGCTTTCAGAAAATCCAAATAAGTTGGAGATTTTGAAAGCTCTTCCCATTGAGAGAATGAAAAATTACATCTTAGCTTTTATGCACTGATTCGTGATTTGCTATAGTTTATGGACCCATTTGTAGTGTTTCCAACTTTCCACTATGTCACTGTTGAGATTTTTTTTATTTAATTTTCATTTGGATTGATGTTAGCACTTGTTACTGTTGAGACTTTCTTTTATTTAATTTTCATTTGGATTGATGTTAGCACTTGTTAAAAACACAGTTTTAAATTTAAAGTAATAGGAAATGTGATATCTCCATGAATGTATTAGAAATTTGTGATCCAACTAATTTCAGATTTTTGAGTCAATTCAGGGGGTTTGGGCCGATTATAAAATTCTGGGTTAATTTTAAGTTAAGTTTTTTTATTATAATTATCCAAATAATATTCATTAGATTAAAAAAATAAGAGAAAGGAAATTCAATTGATTCAATTGAATTCCCTAGCATTACCCAAACAAAGAATTTTAAAATTGATGGAATTTAATCACCTTATCCAAACAAGGGAATTTAAAAATTAAGGGAATTCAATTGAATCAATTAAATTCCCTAGAATTTAAAATCCCTTGGATTTCTACAATCACCCCATCCAAACACAACCTAAAAAATAAGTCTTACAAAAAGGATCAATTTTTATATTTTTTAGATT